>NC_091153.1:5934672-6234672 GCF_040958095.1 Procambarus clarkii | reverse complement strand
CAACAAAACCCAACAGAGCACCCACTTTGTAACAATTAACAAAATACATATAGAAGCATTGTTCAGATTAAGGAACAGTAGAACAAGGACATAATTGGAAATTGGAAACACACATGAGCCACAGGAATGTCAGAATGAACTTCTCAGTTCCAAAGTCGTAAATAACCGAAACCGATTAGATGAGGAAATTGTCGAAACCAATTTGTTACATTGGTTTAAATGTAAATATAAGAAAAACCAGTTGAAAAGTTACTGCTTTGAAGTAATGATGGTAGAAAGGCAGGGCTTAAGAGCAGATGCTCGACCCTGCATGCTCAACTAGGCGAGCACAGTAGAGGTGCTGAGCATGCACAAGTGATATGAACAAAATTCCAAGGACATGTAAGAAGGGAATACAAGTCAACCTGGGGTCTTAGATCACGGGGAGCTGTACTGGGACGGTGAATGTAAATTATTAAGTAGTAAGATGAGTGAGCAATGCAATCAATGCATGAGGACATAGGTGAGAGAGCAAGTAAGCAGGTAGCTGGGGTGAAGTTATTCCCAGTTAAGAGTAAAGTGGGGGTGCACGATGGGGGGCCCCTGACACGCGCCTCCCCCACCGTGGTTGGTGAGGGACCCCTCCCCCCCTCCCCCATTTTTTTGCATTTCGTAATTTGAGAGGTTAGTTTAATTTAAGGATATTTATTTGACAAATTTAGCTGTCCGAAATTACTTTCCTTGGACCACTTCTGTGTAATAATGCCAATGGAATATGGTCAACTGCTTTATCAACAAAAGTAAGGTGCTTAGAGCAGGGGGTTCTTAACCTGGGGTCCGTATGGATGTTTACTGTATTCATACTTTGTGTTATACACTGTATGAGGCAATCAGTGGAGATGCTTGTCAGTCCTCGTCGAGGCCACTAAGGTTAGGTAAATCAAATCGTTAGTTGGGAAGGAATCGGTAATAGCCAGAATTCGTCTTGGATACAAATATTCATAGAGATTCAGGATGGAAGCAGCTGAGCAGCGGAGTTGCAGAATCTGTGGTGAGTGACGGACACCGCCTTGATCACTACCTGAGAGATGCTTGGTGCCTTCTTTTGGTAATTACTTACTTACCTGAGAGACTGTAAACAACTGAAGAGACATTAGAAATGTATTGAATAACAAACCCCACATTGTTTGAGTTAGGAAAATGTCAAATAGATAATGTTCTTAAGATTCCCCCATTTTTGCACCCGCAAGATAACGTAAATTTCAGGAGTTGATAAATGTTAATTTTTTGTTTGATTAGCTGTTCACTTGATAGTTCAGCAAGTCCCAGCTCCATTTGGATCCAAGTGGCAGGATGGACAACCCAGCGGGTTTTCTTCCTATTGGGGAGTGTTGTACATGCTGCTATGGCGGTGTGTCCACTCACAGGATGAGTGGCGCTGCCCAATAAACTTGCCCCTCGGGGTAAAATTAAATTATAATTAAATTTACCTCAATATTGACTCCCTACAGCCACCAGATGTGGGCCATTTACCACGTTATATTTACCTGCTTTGCGGGTAACCCTCAAGATGAGGTGGGGGGGGGGGACTGATTCTTGGGTAATTTAAGGCCGGGGAACCTCTTAGTGGGTATCCACAGGGAAATAGCAGTTAGGCTATATAGACTACGTCTAGGTTACAGATGCAACTGGGAGATTGGTGAACCCCGACAGAGAGAGTGCATCTTCTGCCAAACTGTCACAGAAAAGCCATTACTTCACTATCTTCTGGAATGTGAAGCAACCAATGACCTTAGAAGAGCTTTAAGAGTTCCTGAATCATGCAGTGGCCACCCTGAAGCCATCAACACAGCCACTCTCCTGGTCAACAAAGGTGTCCAGCAGCTGGACACCCTCATAAAGACTGTGAAGCAGTATCCTCCCCCGCGATAACAGCTTGATGGTTAAATGCAACCTCAGAATACTGAGAAAAAAAAATGGTACCACTTACGGGCAATTCATGCCCGTGCCACCTCTTGGGTGGCTTAATCTTTATCAATCAATCTTAGTGGGTCACAGCCCTGCTCCTGTGCCAGGTAAGTTCACTACGGGCTCACCATAGCCTGTGCTACTTGGAACTTTTGTTCTGAGTAGCTGAATCTAAAATTTAAACTTGAAACTCTTTGTGGGTGACGGGAGACATCTCCCGTCACGCAGGGTGCAGTCGCACCTCCACTGATCTCCAGTATCAGCTCTTGATACTGGTAATGGCTCAAAAGGGCCACCACTTACGGGCTATTCATGCCCGTGCCACCTTTTGGGTGGCTTAATCTTCATCAATCTTGGTGGGTGAGTGGGGTAACAGTGGCCAACCCGTAACTGTGAACCTGGACAACGTCTGGGCATGCAACCCGTCCTCGACTCAAGTCCATTACATTCAGCGGTCAACCCCACAGACGCATTCATATATTTTAACATGCTGTTCATTCAAAACGGGAATTTTCTCAAGTATAAATTAATATTATAATATATTAGCATATTGTGTATAAATAGGCTTAGGTTAGGTGTTTAGGTTCTGTTGGTGATTATTTGTATTTGTAGTACGTGGGTGAAGCATTTACAGCGTTGTGGTTCGAACAAAATTCGTCAGTGAAGCACTTGTTCCGGATATGTTCGAACGTCAGCAGTTGTGAGTCGTGTGTAAACCGCTTTTCATTCATAAACAGGGGGTTTGGCGGGTGCATGGAATCACTTTTGGATCTTTGTTTGGAGGACGGGCTGGGGCATGGTAACACCGGCTTCAAGGTTACTCTCACCTCATACCCAACCAGCCCGCGGGCGCACAATACTGCGCAGGATGTTAGTGTGTCTGGGATGCCTTTCAGTAATGTATGCATATAAATATAAAATACACACGCTGCAGGGGCCTCGCGGCTGAGTGGATGGCGCCTGGGGGTCGTAACCCGGGCCATTAGGCGGAAACAAATAGGTTTTTCACCCCAGATGCACCTGTTCACCTAGCAGTAAATAGGTACCTGGGAGTTACAGCTGGTACAGGCTGCTTCCTGGCGGTGGGTGTGTATAAATAAACACTGAGATAGGGGTTAATAGGCAATAAATAACATCCTTTCTCCCTACCTCCACTACCCCCCTCCTAACCCCTGCCATACCTGCCTTCTTAATTATCACACCCGCTCATGTCTACTCCCTTATCTTCTCCCTAACCCCTATCTCCCTCCTCCCTCCCTCCCTCACCCTCCGCCCTTATCTCTCCCATCAACCCCCCCCCCCCCGCTCCTTACACTTAAACAACTTCAAGAACAAGAAAACTCAGATTCAAGGTAAGGACAGGCCTGACAGCTGAGTAGACAACGCTGGATATTCGTAGTCCTGAGGTTTAGAGTTCGATCCCCGGCTCAGGTGGAAACAAATGGGTAGATTCTTTCACCCTGATGCCTTTATTCACCTAGCAGTAAATAGGTACCAGGGAGTTAGACAGCTGCTACGGGCTGCTTCCTGAGGGTGTGTAACAAAAAGGTCTGGTCGAGGACCGGGCCGCGGGGACACTAAGCCCCGAAATCATCTCATCTCAAAAGAAGGAAACTAAGGTGCCGAAAAAATATTAGAAAGTTTTCCTTTGCAAACAGAGCGCCTAGGATTGTTACTATTAGTCTTTGAAAAGTTAAGTTATATTATTGTATACTCTTAATTACAATACCAATAATATAGTCATTTTTGGGGCAAGTGTACTATTTGTACATATACTTATAGGCCGCTGGGCTATAAGTATATAGTGATTATGTATTAGCGTGACAGCGCATGTACATACGCTGTCAAGACAAAATAAAAACATTGTTTTGAACGTGGTAAGAGCGCATGATAGATAATTTGTACATTCATGGTGTCCAGAGATGGGCAGGCAGCCAGCTGACGTCAGCCCCTTGGAGGTCAACAGGACCCTTGGGCACGGTTCCTGCTACACGTATTCCTATTGGTCGGGTGGAAGTCCTTGTCATATGATTGGAGGAGGCGAGTGGGTGTGTGGCGTAGCTGGGCTGTGATTGGCGGACGGCGGGGGATGTGGCAGGGCGGGACAGCTGTTGCCAACCCACTCTGTATCTAGTTATGCTAAATACTAACTAAATTTAGGAAACTGCTAAATTATCATTTGCAAAGAGTAATCGGTTAGTTACAAATAATGTTCCCACAAAAAATATATATGGTTTCAGAGATGATTAAATATAAAAAATTATGCTAAGCCTAAATTAAACAATTATTAAATATTTGTCGCTAGAATTGGGTAGTTTTGTGCACCCCATACTCATCTTGTAAGTGGTAGTTTATTGTGCACCCCATACTCATCTTGTGAGTGGTAGTTTATTGTGCACCCCATACTCATCCTGTGAGTGGTAGTTTATTGTGCACTCCATACTCATCCTGTGAGTGGTAGTTTATTGTGCACCCCATACTCATCCTGTGAGTGGTAGTTTATTGTGCACCCCATACTCATCCTGTGAGTGGTAGTTTATTGTGCACTCCATACTCATCCTATTAGTTTAGTTCATTTATTTTGCACCCCATACCCATCTTGTGGGCGGTAGTGGAAAGGGTTACAGAGGCACAACTCGTTCTGTGAGCGGTAGTTTGTTGTGCACCCCATACTCATCCTGTGAGCGGTAGCTTATTATGCACCCCATACTCATTCTGTGCAAGACACAAGATCGAGCACAGCTTCTGTGCCAGGCAAGTCCACTACGGGCTCACCAAAGTCTGTGCAACTTGCCCCGCTCCTGTGCCAGATAAGTTACGGGCTCACCATAGCCCGTGCTACTTGGAACTTGTTCAGAGTAGCTGAATCTATAACATCATCCTGTGTATTGGTGGCAGGCAAGAGGTGGAAGCAAGATCAGGCTGGTCGACCTTGAGCATGATAATCGCTGCTGTTCCAAGTTACACAACTCGGTTGTCGTTATGGTAATTTGGTGCTCGTAACTATTTTCGGGGACAAGCAGCCTGTGTATATATATACACACGTTAGGCTAGTATCAAGGTTCCCCTCCACCCCACAAGGTCAGCGCTACTGACACTCCCCAGGATGTAACCCCTGTTGATTAATTCCTGGATATATATTTTACTGTTAGGTGAACAGAGGCATTTGGTGAAACATGCCCAATCATTTGTCCCGCCCGAGATTTGATTCCGGGATTCCCGACTGTGATGCAATGATTAGAACCAAATGTAAATAGTTAAATACTAATGTGAATTCCTCTGCTTAAATTCCTCATGTCAGTAGTGTTCTTGGACTGCTCCCCCCCCACCCCCTGCCCTGCTCTGCCAGTCATCCCCTCCCGAAATCCACCCACCTAAACTAGTCAGCCACCTGCCTGCTAATCGGCAACGAATCCATCTACCCAATCCATCTATCATGGGAATAATGATGTCCGACAACCTAACGTTTAGGGAGCATACATAACCAAGCAAGTATTGCGTCAGCCAGAAAAATGATAGGATGGATTACGAGAACCTTCAAGTCCAGGGATCCCATCACAATGGTTGTACTCTTCAAGTCACTTGTGTTGTCCCGTCTTGAGTACTGCTCAGTACTCGCTTCCCCCTTCAGAGCAGGAGAGATTGCTGAAATAGAGGGAAATAGAGGGGATACAGAGAACATATACGGCATACATAGACGCGATTAAGCACCTAAATTATTGGGATCGTCCAAAGCTCTCCAAATGTACTCACTAGAAAGGAGACGAGAGAGATATCAAATAATATACACCTGGAAGATACTGGAGGGCCAGGTACCAAATCTACACAGTAAAATAACAACGTACTGGAGTGAACGATATGGAAGAAAATGCAGAATAGAACCAGTGAAGAGCATGGGTGCCATGGGCACAATCAGAGAACACTGTATGAACATCAGAGGTCCACGGTTGTTCAACGTCCTCCCAGCGAGTATCAGAAATATTACAGGAACAACCTTGGACATCTTCAAGAGGAAACTAGACTCGTTTCCTCCAAGGAGTGCCGAACCAACCGGGCTGTGGTGGATATGTGGGCCTGCGGGCCGCTCCAAGCAACAGCCTGGTGGACCAAGCTCTCACAAGTCAAGCCTGGCCTCGGGCCGGGCTTGGCGGGCTTGGGAGTAGAACAACTCCCAGAACCCCATCAAGCAGGTATATGTGGGATTGCGGGCCGCTCCAAGCAACAGCCTGGTGGACCAAACTCTCACAAGTCAAGCCTGGCCTCGGGCCGGGCTTGGGCAGTAGAACAACTCCCAGAACCCCATCAACCAGGTATCACCCACCCACCCCACCCGCCCAATAACAAGCCAGTCCACTTGCCCCACCACCCACTACTGCTTGCCAGGCAGCCAGTTATCCATCCATCCATCCATCCAGTCCACTTGCCTCGCCACCCACCCACCTATCAGCCAGCCAGCCCACCCACCATCCATCCTGTTGCTCTCTCAAATATGATTTAAACAGTTACCGACATTTTAAAAATTAGCGGAGTACTGTATTTAACGACCGGGATACGCCCCCCTCCCCATATATTTTCAAGTGGATACTTAATTAAAGTCTTGTGTGGCCCATCTGGACTGCCATATCCAAGCATGAAAACCCTCGCCTTGAAGAGGACTCACTGCTTTGGAGAAAGTTCAGCAGTGTGACTAAAATCATACTAGAACTAAGTCAACTCTTCATCCTAGGTTGGGAGATTGGGATAGTAATCAGGAAAGGAGTTATACACACAAATCACAATAGTGTGAGGCATCAAATTAAGGCAGTGTCTGGGATCCTCTCGGCCATAGGTTCGAACCCTCATCACGGCCCTTGTGGATTTGTTCAGTTAAGGGGTGATTTCCTATGGTGCAGGGATATATATTTAACATACAGTATGGCATTTCTTTTGGTACAAATCATGAATCTGATAATATTGACTTCAGTTGCAGTTTTAGTAATCAGTTTAGAGCAATGCTGATTTTCAGTAAAAAGGGAAGGGAGGGAATTATCAGGGATAAAGTGCCAAGCCATCATGACTATATAGCACTTGGAAGGGGTCAGGATTAGGATTTGGGATGGGATGGGAGAAAGGAATGGTGCCCAACCACTTGGACAGTCGGGGATTGAACGCCGACCTGCAACCGTCACTCTACTGTCCACCCCAGGTGGTTGAGAGGTTAAAGAAAAGAAAATTTGACAATTCTATGTGTATTGACTTAATAAATTACTTAAAGAAATACAATATGAGAGTAATTAGGTTTACTATGTTGCAGTACCTGAGTGGTTTTGGGTCCGAGTTTACCTCGGAGGCGCTGCCCTGGAGCTCTACCAGTGGGTCAAAATAGCCCTCAAGTCTGCCCTTATGGTCTCTATGCTGAGCAGCTCTCTGGCACAGCCTTTACAGGTACTGTAATAGTAACATTGTAGTTTATGTTGGTAAACTATTGTACAACAGATTTTTACATGCATGTTAGCAATACAGTATATATTTTTTGAGGTCACTAGTTTGAGAGCATTGAATAAAGATAACTGTCCATCTTAACTTATTCACTGTAGCACATTGTAGGGTTCTGCATGGTTAAGTATTATAGGCGCAGATTGAGACAAGGCAGGCTAAAGTACCATATGTAGAGTTAAATTCCACTAAAATGCATAGGCTCATACTTAATTTTTATCAATACTGTACATACCTTGGTACATGAATATTTTCCAGTTCTTATTGGTCTTGCTATAAATATTTTGCATAGTAGTGGTTTTATTTTATGTACAACTCCTGTACCTTTCTTTTACCTAAACAGTACCTTTCTTTTATGTACTTTGTATGCATTCTTATGAATAAAGTATTAACAATAATAATAATATTGAAAGTTAATGTCAGCCAGCACTAGGAAACACTGGAAAGATTGAGAGCATCTTCAACTATAATTGAAGAGGCTCTATCATCTCATGCCAGCAAAGTCTATAAAGTCCAAGCTAATGATTGGGCATTTAACAGTGAAAGAACATGGGAGTATAGTTTCGGATTACATAGTAAGAAGACTCTCCCTCCCCTCAAAAAAACAAAACTAATGCAGACACAAGGCCAGTGTAGAAGAGGGAGGAATGGATAGATTGGTTTAGATGTACAGAAAGGACGGGGAAGCCCCAGGACAAACTAAGTGTTGGATAGCAAATGTGTGATGACAGTGGTAGTATTGAAGCTTTTTAATGTTTTTAATTAGTTTTTTGTTTTCTGTTGTGGTGGACAGCGCCCCGAGAGAGCAACAGGAGGTCTTGGCTGTACAGGATCAGGCCTGCAGTCGTTCATAAACCATTTGCTCCCATAAAGCACAGTTTCCTTGTGAGTGACTTCACCAAGAGACATCCCAACCCTAACCAGGTGATATTTTGGTTCACAGTAAAATTTCACCATTTGCATGTACAGTAATTTGACATTTACATTTTTAGTGAAAATGCAAATAATTTTTCTTGTATTTACAAAATACTGTTGTTGCTTTAGCCATATTTTCATCAAATGTATATCATTTCCACTTCACTTTCATGGCACTGTGCTCTCTCCAACCCATCCTGGCTTTAATTGCTAGTTTTCTAAATACAGTATGAAATTGGCCCCCTCAAGTCTTGTTTGAAAATTTTGTTTGTCCCAAGGCCCTCTTAAATTTCCTATTGTGTTCCCAGCAAGAATTAAACGCCCACAAAGCTTTTCTTCAAGCTTTTAGGGTAATAATCTTTATTTTTGTTTAAAGTTACGATGGCAGCCATTTGATATCCCAGAGGAGGAGGTAGACTTTGTTAATGGATTGCGGACAGTTTGCGGGGCAGGTGAACCACTTTCTCGCAGTGGTTGTGCTATCCATATCTACGTTTGCAACATCTCTATGACTGATTCAGCCCTTTACAACAGCGATGGAGACTTCCTCATAGGTGTGTGTTTTCTTGTTCTAAAGGTGAATGTGCATATATAAACTTGCCCAAATGTGTTCACCATTAAAGCTTGATGGAGTCAAGAAGACTAAAGTGGTACGTAATTAAATCATTTCTTTTAAATATTGATAATTATTTGTCCCAGCTCTATACAGTTCAATGTTCATATATATCTTGGCTTCATGATCTGTAAATGCTTTGTAATTTGCTTAGCAATGTGTACATATTTTTTTCAGTCCCCCAACAAGGCACTTTGGACATCACTACAGAGTTTGGGAAAATGTGCGTGTCACCCAATGAGATCTGTGTGGTGCAGCAAGGTATGAGATTCTCGGTCAGTGTTCGTGGCCCTTCTCGTGGCTACATACTTGAGGTCTATGATGCTCACTTCATCCTGCCCAACTTAGGCCCTATTGGTAAGTTTCTGCTTTAGCCTAAAATTCTAATTACTGTATTTGTTGGCAGAGATCAGATAAAAATGAATTATTTTAATTTACCTATTACAGTACCAGAAATATGTGCATGTAAAGTAATGTACATATAAACAAACAATAAATCTTAGTAATTAAAGTTCACAAATATTCTCTTGACAGCATTAAGAAAACTCTTCAGTCATTAAGTATTAATATTAAAAAGAAAAAATCCTGATTACTTTTGTTGTGAATTTTATTGAATGCTTTGTACTTTTTTTTTATTAACACGGTAATTGCCCAAGTGAAGTTACAGGATGAAAGCAACGCTCATGGTGTTTTGTTTCTCCAGTACTGTGCTCGATCATATGACTCTTTTTGAAACTATACTGACAGTTTTGATATCCACCACTTTCTCGCTTGTTCCAACCATCTAGCCTTGGTCCATTTAACACCTCTAGCCTCTCCTGAGTGTTTGCCTCGTTCTGCACGTTTGTTATGCAGTGCATGTACGTATAACAAATTGCATGAATTGCAGGAATTCCTTTATTAAATAAATACTAATAGTTTCCAAAAATAGAAAATAGCTGTTGCATACTGTTTGAGAACAAATCTGAAAGCACTATCAAATTTCAGAATAAACATACAAATTTAGATTAGATACATAGCACTGAAGATACTGGACTGTTACTTTATATATAAGGTGCATTGAGGTTTGAGTGTAACATTCTTGCAAAGCCACTAATATGCACAGCATTATTATTAAACGTACAGTATTATAATTAAATATACTGTAATATTAAACAAATTGTTAATGACCTCTGTGAGTTGGAATATGCAGCGGTTGCATGGTGCCTATATCTCGAGAAGCACATCGGTAAACTGGAAAACATGTAAAGACGTGCAACTAAATGGCTGCCCAAACTGAAAACTAACAGCAACAAGGATAGGTTATAGGTGTTAAATATACCATAGCTAGAAGATAGAAGAATATGATCACTACAGTATGTATAGTACAAAATAGTAAGTTATCAAAATCATTGACAAAAAGAAGAATTTTTTTGTAAACTGCAACTTAAAGAACAAAAGGATATAGATTCAAAGTAAGGAAACAAAGCTGCCAAAAATACATAGGAAAGTTAATTTTTGCAGACAGTGGTAGACAGTTGGAGCAAGTTAGTTTTGGCCTCCACCACCAAAACTTGTCAATTTCAAAGAATCATATGACAAGAGTACAATATTGGGAAGACAGAATGCCATGAGTATAGCTGTTATTCTGTAACTACACTGAGGTATTTGAGTGATTCTGAAAGAGGAACATGCTAGTATGATAAAAATTAGTTACTTACCCATGAACCTTGGAGTCCTGGATGGAAGCTACAACTGGATGTAAAATGCTCTCGGATGTAGCTTTTGCCTTAATACCACACAGGACTGTAGATGATAAAGGATGACAGGAGAAATCTGGCCTTCGGCATTCAATGATGCACCAGAAGTCTCGAGTTGTGAGCACACTTGTAAACACCTGCACAAATGAAAACTTCCAGTGCAACAAAGTATCAGAGGTCGAAAGGCTGGGAAAAGAAATGACTGCCATGCCAAAACCAGAAGATGGCAGCTGTGAGCAGGGATGGATTAGTGAGGTGAAAGACCAGAACTACCCTGAATGAAGCCAATGTTACCTTCCTCTGTCAGCTGGCTACTGACAGCATGTGAAGTGGAATGTCTTGTCTGACAACCTAACTTCACTTGGACTAGACAGTACAGCAACTGATCTCTTGCAGGTTGGCATTCAATCCCCAACCATCCAAGTGGTGGGGCACCATTCCTTCCCTCTATTCTATCCTAATCCTTATTCTCATTGTTTTCCAAGTGCTATACAGTTGTAATGGCTTGGTGTTTTCTCCAAATAATTACTTTGCCTTACTGTATGCTAAAAAGCACATTTGTGGCAAGGAAGACTATACCTGCAACCAAAGAACAAAAACCACAGGACCAAAAGATTCACAAACCATACAAGGATGCAGGAAAAAAATTCCAGGACTAAAAAGATACTGTACTCGGTGCAAGCAGAAAATATGGCGGCCAGAAACCTAACGGATATCACTGAAGGTACAACTCAAAGCCTCGGAGAAGATATGCAGGCATGAACCCAGAATAAAGACCCTGATGATTTGAGAGGAACATGGACAACTAAAGAACAATTGCTTAGTTCATAGTGCTCTCCCCCACTGGTGGTTAATTCTCTTGGTACTACAGTGATTCTAGATCAACAATTTACCCTTAGCTTCTTTGAGGGAGCCAGATCTTCCTCCTGGTTTCTGGGAGGCAATTGTAGCCAACCAGTATAATGTTGTGTACCATCTTGTATCACATATCTTATTGGAGGAATATTAACCATCATTGTGAAAAAAAAAAAAGTACAAATTTATTCTGCTGTACACAGGTGCTAATGGTCTGGCTAGTCCTAGAGACTTCCTGACTCCAGTTGCATGGTACGAGGACCGAGATGTGAAAGATTTCCGCATCATCTCAAAGTACCAGGTACTTTTTACCTAGTTTTCAATCATTATTGTTTAATATTTGTATTAAATAAAAAAAATAGTTTCAGTACCTTATCTCCATAATACAGTACTGTACTGTAGATATTTACTGTCTCGAGAATATTGCCAATAACTTTTACTGTAGACTACAACAGGCACTTTGCAGACACAGGATAATTGAATTTTCATTTTTTTTTCTGTACACTGATGAAAAATAATTAACAATTTACTATTTAAATTTGTTCATTGCTATAGAACAAATGGATTCGAATAACTCGATATCAGGCCATAAGTGTTCCTAATGTATAGAATATATACAGGTATTCTATACTGAATGATATTTCAATCCAGCCAGCCACATGTCATGCACCTGGTGCCGTTTCCACAGCAGCTCCTCATATTTCATGATCCTTCCTAGCTTCATTTTCAAATAGTCTGATTGTGGCAGTTCACCATATTTTGCCTGCCAATGAGTGCGCCCCAAATGAATGACGACCCATATATTCAGTTCTCGACGATCCTGTCAGAAGCCGCAGGATGAATGACTTGGTAGAAATGTGAATAAGAAATTACTTTCCAAGAAATGTTGCAAGTACAAAAGGCCTCCTTAGTTGCAATGTCCACAAGTTCATTTGGGGCAACTCAAATCTGGCTGGAAACCCAGTAAAATTAATCGTATATCTGCTAGATGAGAAAGTATTGGATTTAGATCACCACAAGAGGCAAAGGGTCAACTCCAGAGCAATGAGGGCACTGCGAGAGTAAACCACTATGATAGTTAATTTGATGCCAAAAAAAGCAGTTGAGGAAGAACATACAAAATTGCATAAAGTTCTGCCATGAAGATGCTAGTCTCTAGGCAAGGGGAGGGTGCACACAGGTTTATCAGGAAAAGCAATGGAGTAGCCAACATGGTAGACTTGGACCTATCCTTAAACAGAGCAATAGAGTGAGTGGGGGGGGTATAAACCTTCACCATTTGGATCAGGGTCTTCCAAAATTTCACAAAAGGCTTTCATGGGGGGCAAGGTAGGAACAACACGAGGGAAGAGCTTGCAAATGTGGAGAGAGAATCTCGTAAACAAGCCACCCATGCCAGAAAGGTGGCGAGTGGAAACATCTCCAGTGGTCAAAAGCATGACACAAGGCCATTCAGAGGTAGATGGACAGTGAATAAAGGTATATTCAGGTAAAACATTTTAAAAGTGGATAATTATAGGATTGAAAAATGATTTGGCAAAGTAATATGACGTTGGGATTGCATGAGAAATGATTGTGCCCATGGAGTGTTTTGGGTATGCATTTAATTCCTAAATTTATCTTCCTTTCATCTTTAGGTATGTCAATACCTAAAGATGGCCCTTAGAAGCCACCTTCTAGGCCCTTTTTATATTTGAGTACATAGACTAAGAAAATATAACTTTTTGTGTGTGTGTTCATGTACTGTATTGACAAAGAAATCACCATGCATTTTTTTTTAATTTTTAAATACAGTACGTAGGAAATAATCCTAATTACTGTACCTCTGATTGTATACAAACTTGTATTTCTTAACCAATTTAATACTAAAATGTTGTTCATCACACAGGGACACTTGTTTGAGGCACTGCAGGACCATTCTCCCTTTGATGTTGTAGCCTGGCATGGCAATTATGTTCCTTACAAGTATAATCTCAAGCACTTCATGGTTATTAATGCGACTGCCTTTGATCACGCTGTACGTCTTTGGAATGATAGTTTTGCAGCCATCATTTTCATAATAAGTTGCAATACTGTACATATAAGGAATTTAAACATAATGAAGTAAGAAAAAATATATATTCATATTGACTTGTAGCAATTAGAAGTGTATACATTGCTGATAACAAGTTTTTTGTGGGTGTTCGTGATGCAGGACCCATCCATCTTCACAGTGCTGACGTGCCCCAGTACGAAGCCTGGAGTTGCAATTGCAGACTTTGTCATCTTTCCACCACGCTGGGCTGTTCAGGACCACACTTTCCGACCACCATACTACCACCGTCAGTATTGAATTATTGTGGTAGAGATGAATGAAGAATGAAAGGCAGGATTAGCAATGACAGCATTGATGATACTGTAAATGGCCTTGGTATGGAGTGAGAGAATTAGTTTGGAAATTGAAATTAGATTGAAGAAATTTAAACAAGGAAAATGGAAAGCATGAAAGTGAAATTAGTTTAAGAAAGTACTAGGTATTAAACTTTATTGAGGTGCTGGGAAAGAGGAACTTGGGTGACGGTGCAGTGGATGAGGAGCATCCAGGGGGGTGGGAGGTGCAAGGAAGAAGCAAGTTAAGAGACTGGTGAAGGAGAATAAGGTTTAATTAATAAGAAGTCATCAAGGTGAGGAGCAAATAATTAAAACTAAAATATACTGGAGAAGGATTAGCATCATAGTTTCATGCCAAAATAACATGCATAAAGTTCATTATGAATGTTTTAGTACTTTTCCATATAAATTGTTTAATTTATAAATAAATTTCTTTCAGGTAATTGTATGAGTGAATTTATGGGTTTGATTTATGGGAGTTATGAGGCAAAGGAAAGTGGTTTTAAGCAAGGCGGGGCTTCCCTACACTCGATGATGACACCTCATGGGCCTGATGTTGACTGCTTTAATAGTGCTTCTACTGCAGAGCTAACCCCAGTCAGGGTAGCCGATGGTACACAGGTAAGAATTAGTATTTTTTGCACGTTTCGTATTCATTGAAAGGGGCAGCATCAGCAGTTAATATTTCTTGGCCAACTTTGCATGGGGCACTTAAAATTAAACCAATATGGTATCTTCTGCAAAAACTGTTCTTTCCAGATAATGCTGAATAGTTTAAAATTTAGTTTCCTTCAATGAAACACAAAGAATGGTTACAAAAATGAGGGGCAATTTTTTAACTTGTGTAACTCTGCTCCTCAAAGTGGACTACATCAGTGCTTCCTAATGGGACAGAGTACAGTGTGACTTGAATATTGTATTTGGGTGGGGGGTTCTGAGAGTTGTTCTACTCTCTCAAGCCCAACCCAGGGTCTACCGGGAACAGATACACAAGGCCACAGACGTCTGGTATTTTTAGCTTGGCCCTGGTGATCTAGTGGTTTGGCCATCAATTTTCATCTCTCCCAAGGCTCCATTGTCTTAAATGGATGGGTGGTGCTACATAGCCTTCCCAGCTTGGTGGCTTCTTTGATAATTTCGTTCTTACTTAAATGGATAGAAAACGGGGGGGGGGGGGAGGAGGGGTTTCATGTATTCCCTTTCTGTAAGGGGGTGGACTCAAAAGATAGCCTCGCTTGTGTTTAAGAGTTTAGTCCTTGGTGCTGTTTACATTCTGGATGTCTATTTTTTTGTTTGTAGATTACCTCTTATGCCTGATTTCAACTGAGTGGAAGATAGACAGAGCCTATATTCTCTGGATATTAAAGATTTTCAATTGCCCACAGGTGGACCTCATTGTGCAGGCGATGAGTCACAATAACATAGCTAAAGTATGGTGACTAGACCACACACTAGAAGGTGAAGGGACGACAACGTTTCGGTCCGTCCTGGACCATTCTAAAGTCGATGCAAACGTTGTCGTCCCTTCACCTTCTAGTGTGTGGTCTGGTCAACGGACCTCATTGTGCTGATGTTTAAGAGGCTCTTTAAAATACGCATTACAATAAATGTTGACCCTCTAAAAACACAACCCATCCTCCTGTTTAGGTAGTATTTACAGTAATGAAGAAACTGTACCTATGTATATTGACATAAAAGGCAATTAGAAAAGTAGAAATTGGTAGCGCTGAATTTGAATAAACCGTAAGTTTTTGTACTGATGATGCAAAGAAAACATAGCATGTATTAGCCCTAGGAAGATTAGGTTATCTGAAGCCTAATATAGTACATAAATATTCCTAGGCCTAGTACAGTATAACAGAAGTTTTTTTTTTTTTTTTTTTTAAGACTATAAAGTGAATAGTACCAAATTATATCTAATTGTCCATTATGTGTGTGTGTGTGTATGATCCACAGTTACAAAAAGTACTGTCTAAACAGGAGGATGGGCTACAAAACAATCTTTTGTTAAACTATTATGCATGTTCTTCATTTAAAAGGCATTTTGGATTTTGTAAACTGGTACTCAGTGGGGTACAATATCCAAGAGCAATATCAATTTAACATTAAATCAACATAAACGTTGATACATTGAATCGACACAGAACCTACGCCACTCTTGCATATTGTGGCCACTAGATGTACAGCGCAGTATTTTGTGTGTAAATTATCTTAAATTTTTACCCATTAACTATTTTTTTTTCCCTTTCCCTCCATCACATCATGTGGCTACAAACAATGGTACAGTCCTTCATGTTTGAGACTTCACTAGGGTTGGGACTGACAAAATGGGGTGAAGAAACCTGCTGTAAAATTGACTTGGATTACTACAAGTGCTGGCAAGGCCTCAAGAAGAATTTTAATCCAGACTGGAAGCCAGACCAAAAGAAGTAAAAAGTTATCAATGAAATTGACTCTAATGTCCTGATGTCTTCATATATTTGCATATAAAAACATTAATTTTCTAAGCCTTAGGCTTTTTACCTGTTGTGTAGCAATACTGGGTACTTTTGCTATCTTAATTTTCTTAAACAAGAAACTGAATTAGCTTTTTTTTTAAGCGTGATGAAATTAAATGATGTAGAAACTTTTACTGTCAAACGGATGGATAGAAGTACAAAGGAAAGGAAAAGTAAGGAAAATTTAATACTCTAATGTACTTCTATCCATTCATTGGAATTTGGCACACTTAAATTTGTATTATGAAACCTTAACATGTTTGCAGTACTGAATGTTGTAAAAAAAAAAAATGTTTGTAATGCATTGTGATAATATATTTTTTTACATTATTAATGAATCAAATAGATTTGCATTTGTAGTTATGTAATAAACTTAGTATTAAAGGCACTGAAAGATTCAAGCTTCGATAAGTTATTCCATTAATAAGTAATCAAAAGAAGGTACAAAGGGAAAAGTAATGAGCACAATGGAGAAATGGTGGGGAGAGAGAGATCTCGCTCCTTTGTAGTCACCAATCATGTATGCAGAATATTAAAGATCCTAATTAACATTGTCAATATGAAAGGAAAATATAGAACAGTGACATTAAAGGTATCCAATTAAACTTGGGATGCCCTTGAGGGAAAGTGACTCTGGGAAAATTGGGAAAGCAAAATCAGACCTTCTACAAGAAGGTGCAGGACAATGCAGTTTGGACAATAAGGAGCAAGTGCTCCATATACTGCATGTCGTAGATACATAACCTAGCTAGAGTGGTTGGAAGGAAGGCCATGGGGATTGATCATGTTTACAAAGTAGTTTGTTAACTAATAATGGTTGGGGCTTGAGGTATAAATGGGTAAAAAAACTAAATCTCTGTGGGAGATGTGGCAGGTATGAATGACTCTTGGCAACAGCGTCTGCAAGTTCATTTGAAGTAGCTACGTGACAGGCATATTATTGCTGGGTGCCCAATCTTAAATATGCTGAAGATGAGCCAGTATTGGATTTCAATTGCCACAGGATGAAAAGGGTTAAGATAACCATTAGGGCACTGAGCACAATAACAAAGAACATTGGCATGCACAAACAGAGCTGGTGAAAGAGCATTCAATATTATAAAACTGTGCCATGAAAATGGCTCTCCAAGAATATTAAAAGGAAAAGGCACTTCATACCTGTAGAAGGGATATAGTTTTCTTTCGACAATCCATCGCTTACCATCTCATTTCATCTTGTCCCTTAACACATGTTCATTTTATATTAAAATTTAAATTATGCCATCTCAAAGCTGTACTGTATATTTGATAAATTTTTAATGTGTTGGTTTGCTACTTGTTTATACTGAAGTCTATATCATAAAAGAACCGAGGTTGTTTAAATGTTTGAAGTTATGCCCGAAATGCTTTGTATTAGTGGCCTTATTAAAGATATGTACTATTAAACCCTGTATAATATTTGTATATTAAATAATGTTGGATCAGCTGTGTTGCACTCTACATTATACTGTACATACCTTTCATCAGGTATGGCACTCTGGATAAGAGTACTATCAAAGTTTCAACTACTAGGGTATCCCAGGCTTCATTTTACAGCTAATTAGGAACTAATGAACAAATCCACAAGGGCAATGTCGAGGGTTCGAACCTACGCACAGGATGTTCCCAGACGTGTCTTAGTCAACTGTACCACATGATCAAGAATTTCAATCTGGAGTACTATTGCCCTCACTGGGATCCTGTAGCTTCTCAGAAGTACAACCAAGGTTGTGCTTTACCCCCATGCATTCGGGCTCTCTGCCAAATGTTCTACCTCTATGCCCCTACTTCAATACACACAAATCACAACAACGTGATAGTGTATCATTATAGTGTGATATATCATTTGATATATTATCACGCTATTGAGATTTGTGTGTGTTGTGAATTAGGAACTACTTTAGGAACAGACCACCCCCCAACTTTCCCCAAGAGAAGTCCTTAATAGAGTAGAATTTGTTAGTGCCAGCATATTGCCAAAATCACACTGCCTACAATTGTTTCTAACCTGGCCATCACTTGTGTAACTGGACCAGAGGAAAGAGGCAAAGTTAAGACCAGGGAGTCCAGTCTGTGAACCAGGTCCACTGTAAAGCCCTGTAGTCTGGCATCAGACTGGAAGCTGCCAATTCCATGCAGAGGCAAAGAGGTCCACCTGTGAGCTGCTGAATATTTCACAAAATCAGTGCAACGAGATACTTTCTACTGCTTACTCCACTATCGAACTGACTACCTGCAAGAATGTTCGAGAATCCCAAGTGAAACCATACTGAAGACTAAAGCTCGAGTAGTATGGACGTTGGTATATCTCGACAGACTAGAAGAGAAGTGTCACCATTGCAATGAAAGTGGATAGGTGGTGATTAGGCAGTAGTAGATACAATAATTAGCATTCTGAGAATCTTGCCAAGAACTATGCACAATAATGAATAATAAGAGTAGAATTTAAGTGCATTAAGTGGAGAAGGTAAGGTGCTGAAGGTTAACTGGTAGTATGGGTGATTAATTGCCTCGCAGTAATGAAGTAGCTTACTTTCTCCTGAATATAAGATTTTTTCTTGAAATTTAATGTCACCAAAAGTTCATGCACCAACATTACTTAGCATGGCCTTCAAATATGACAACCCTTCATAATACAGGGAAGTGAATGGTGCTCCCTGACATAGGAATGCACAAATACAGTATTGCACTTCCAACAAAAAGAGAACTGATGTGGGTAGGGAACAAATTCCTAAACAAAATTGGAAATATGGTACTGTACTGCTAAGAACTTTGAGGGAAGGACATGGTTTTCAAGTGATGTATTCAGGGTTTTGATCATTTACACTACATGAAGGTGGGGTGTAAATACAGTAACTTTGAAAATTAATAGGATGACCCTGACTTTGTCATGGCCTTAATACAATTATTCTGGCAAGCATCTTAAAAGCCTGTCCCCAAAGGGTATTATAATAAAAAATAATAGTATTTTTGCAGTGTGATTGCCCAACCACTTTGACGGGATGGTAGAGCGACTGTCTCGCTTCTTGCAGGTTGGTGTTCAATCTGTCAAAATGGTTGGGCACCATTCCTTCTGCCCTATCCCAAATCCTTATCCTTTCAAAGTCTCTCTCTCAATGGCTTGATGCTTTCTCCTGATAATAACCTTACCTTGTACAATGTGCGCCTTTATTATCAGGTGGGCACAGTAACTGAAGAAAATAGTGCAACATAAATGTGCCATTTTTTTATTTCGTATTTATGGTACTGTATATTATACAGACATTCTGAAAAGATCTGTAGTGGTATTTTAATGAATGCACCAATATATATACTGTATACAGTATAAGAAATAACACATTGTTTATCTGGTACAGATAACATGTCAACTGCCAACGACTCGTGCCTAGACTTCCTGTGAAATACGAGTGGAGAACCCAATCATCATTTTGGATAATCCAAGAATCAGGAAACTTAATTTGTTTTTGTTTCACACCTCCTTAGAAATGGCTATTCTCAAGCTAGTACAGTATCAAATACCCATTTGTACTTCTGAAAGCTCTTCAGTGCATAATGCAATGACAAATGCTGATTTAGAACAAATTAAATGATGTGCATTTATCCTCATATCATGAGACTACCTTATCTTTTTTTTCACATTTATACCATTTTCCACAAAATAATGACACAAATGTAATTATCAAAAGAATACTGACACTAAAGCAAAGCTTTAAATGTATTTTTTTATTTACATTATTAACAAATTTCAATACATAAAATCTGGTGTAAAATATTGTTAATTAAGCATTTAGACCATCTTTCCAGCTATATCCATCAAACATTTCAGCTTTATCAAACAGTTAATGCGCACACTACTTTCTTACATAAGCACCTCAAATAAAACAATTTCAATTTGGCATCAGTCTGAACAACATTCCTTAAGTTATTTACATTAATATTGTACTTGACACGATATACAACCTTACTACGCTATATCGATACAATGAATTAATCACTTTTTACACAGGCAGTGATGTTAGCTAAGAAATTAAATGGAGTAATAATGATGAAATGTTAATGTGAAGAAGCATATGGTAAAATATGAAGTATCCTCATACAAGTACTGTATAGCATAATATAAGGAACCTCATATGAGTACTGTATAACCATATATGGAGCAATAATATCAACACATTGCAAGATCTGACGAAAAGCAAGTAACAGTAACCAATCAGTTAGATTTTAAATGCTGCAAGACAAAATATGTATGTACATCGTATTATTATTATTATATATACTCAAGGAACGGTATACCGTGTACATTATCGTACTTTACTATTTAAAATCGTATTTCAATAAAATTTAAATTGACATGACTTAAAATATAATACACCAAAAGTATATAATTACCTTGGATGAATCATAGAACACAATTCTTTTGAACTTTAAGCATGGAAAGTTTACGAGGAGCTGTTGAATTGGTATTTGCATTTCTTGGTAGCTTACTTTTGGCATGGAAATCACCTGCAGAGTAACCCTGGTTTTTAGGTTTTAATGCAGAACACGAGTTCGTAAGTGAACCGTGATTCACATCCACTGGTATTTTTATCCCTGTCACAATCTTCGATTTAGGAATTCCCTTGGCTGTCACTGTTGAGGGTGTCCGAAGACCTTTAGCAACCGTGGTCTCCTTTACAGCCGAGAGTGGGGGTGAAGGTTTAGAATCAGGTGATGGGGATTTGAATTTCTTGGCCTCAACTGGTCTAGGAAACTGCAGAGATTCTGCTTTTAAGGGTTTGGGATTAGGTTTAATAGGAATATTCTTTAGAACTGATGGCTGACTGGACAATGATCTTTTACCAGCAATATTTGAATGTCCAAGAAAGGGCCGGAGTGATGGAACTTTACGTCCCCGAGAAGCATGGGCTCCGGCCTTAAGTTGAGAAGTACTTTGCCTTGAGCTATCAATACTTTCTCTCTTGTTTTCTTTATCATCCTTGTTCAAGGTTTTATTTGCACGTATTGGTCTGCTTTCAGCAGCATTTCTCTTCAGTAACATGCCAACACTTTTTGTTTTTTCAGATTTTAAAGAATTCTCCCTCTTTTTATCTAGAGCACCTTTAGCACTTACAGCTGACACATTGTGTGCTATAACTTGAGGAGACCGAGTCTTGTTTATTGCAAATTTGGTTTTATCCTGTATTACTCGCAAGGAAGACCTGCTATGAGCTAAATTTGGTTTTTCTTTGCTATTATTACAGTCCTTTGTTTGTTTTGAAATTTCTGAAATAATCCCCCTTTTTGCAGCTGATTTATGAGGGTTTGTTGCATTACTTCTAAGCTTTATACCCACTGGAGTTTTATTTTTAGACCTGCACGAGTTTCTTGTATTATCATCTTGCTGATATTCTGCATCAGTATCTTTGAGCGTCTGAGACTCTGTAGCATCAATATCCACTACTGAATTCCTACCCAAGCTGCTCTCAACGAGCACAACCTCGTTATTGCCTATCTTCACTAGTGGCATCTCGCCAGCAGCAGCATCATTCACCTGATGGTGATCAACATTAGTGATGCTTAGTACTTTATCTGGTTTAATATCCATTTGAGTATCATCAGTTTTCCCACCAACAGTCAACTCTGCTGCAGTCAATTTTAGATTTCCACTAACGTTTGTAGACTGAATATGTGATTCAGCTTTGTCATTGTCACTCGTTTCTGGCAGCATATTTTTGGCTTCTTCATTTGGTATATTTTGAACAGAATTGTCAAAATGCACCCCTTCTTGTTCTTTAGATTTATCAGAGCCAAGATTCTCTTGTGAATGTGTGTCACTTGAGGGACACTGCTTGGAACTACTGGAAGTGCTCTCGCCAGGCAATTTTGCAGTAGTTTTACTATCTTTACTAGAATCTTGGGATAATCCTTGCCACGACGGGGTACCTTTTAGAGATGGAAAACAGGAACCGACTTTAAAATGCTGAATCATGCAGACAAAATAAAAACAACTAATATTTAAGAATACTCTATATAATACTGAGTATATAATCAGCCGAGTATACTGAGCTCAGTATATAATATTAAGCATACTAATATGTAAATGTACTTGCAAAATTGTGTTGTGTGCCACCACCTCTATGCTCAACAAACTGTACACTCGTGCTTTCCTTTGTTAGTGTCTCAATGTCACAAGGAAGGCTCTCTAATATTCTAAAGGATGCAAAAATTTCACCTACAAGCAAAAGTCAATAACTAATGAAGGTCCAGTGTCTGTCCATCTATTGTATCTGTAAATAAAGTATTAGACAAAAGTTGGCTGCCAAACCAAACTTTAGCGAGTCACAAGTGCCTACTGCAAACCAGAGGCAGAATTTAGTCTACTAAACAGAAGCAAAGGGAGTCTGGAAATACTAGATCAAACCAAGCCACCAGAAAGGAAGTGCCCCCAAAATCAAGCAACGGCAAAGAGAAACAATGGTGGTACAGTCTGGTTTGTTTTCGACTAAATTGACAATTAAAGGCAGGACAGAAATGGTTTTTGCACATTTGGGGGCACTTCAAGAAAGTAAAGAAGAACCTGCTTTCTAATATAATTATAATAAACAATACAGATTTATACTTACCACCATTGTGGCCTTCAGGTAATGAAGCTGTGCTAACAACAGTGTTGGAACGCAACCGGGAGGAAGGGGCAGATATGGGTGTGGGTGCTGGTCCTTCTATCCCTAAAACACACTGAAATACTGCACCTCCCATTGCTGGTGTACTGGTGATGCGAGGACCACTGCTGGGTCCCTCACGTCTGAAAATGTTGTTATAAATGGGGTATACTTGGGATTCGTGCTTATATAATTTTTGAATTACATTATGAAAACATGAGATTATCTGGCTTCTCTTCATTTGCAAGCTAGCAATGGACATCACAAAATTGCAATGCAAGTCCCAGAACCAAGACATTACCATTCCAGATAAAGAATACTCTGGACCCTAGGAGCACAGTAGCTCGAACTTCCTGAAGTTGTATTATAATGATGTTGTACTATACACCTGGCTTCTCACGATACTCTTCCATACACTTGCAAACATTTTTTATGTACACTGGGTTACATTGTTTGTGGTGATTTTATGCCTATTCACACTAAAGAAGTTTCAAATATAGGGTTTTAATTTGGTAGTACAGTAGCTATCCTTCAAAATTATCAAATTCTGAGGTACAGTATATACAGTACTGTACCTTACATCCTCTAAAGTATTTCACCCAGATAGGCAATTTTAATATTTTGTTTTTAGTCAGACATGTTTAACCTTATATTCTTCATTTGGCAACTCTTATTTTTTCCCATGAAAAAATAAGAGGCAAATAAGAGGCCACGATGGCAAAAAAAAAAAATAGTAGAGAACGAAAGCTGGAATTACCAGGAAGGAGAAGCAGCATGCACTAGGATGAAGAGAAACCAGGCCCAGTATTAAGCAAATACACTGGGCCACCAGAACCCTGTTAGAGTGCCAAACTTACGAGCCTGAATATCAACACAGGACATATTGGAGAAGACTGTAGCCAATGCAGCATACTTGTGAGCATCATGGGTCCAAGGATAGACTGGCTAGATTTGATGACACTGCAAATGACCTGGGAAATATGAGCCTTGGAACAGGGGACTAAGGAAACAGAATTAACCAACAAGGTGTCCACGAAAGCAGAACCGATGACCCACAGGTCTCGGTAAAGAGCCACCATTGGACACAAGTGATGTACCCCTCACCGGACCCACCAAACTTCAAATCACAAACAGAACCCTCTGAAAGCTAGCCAACTCTTTCTTTCAAAGAAAAGGAGAATGCTGCAAATGCGCAAATTGCCCACTAGGGCCAAAAGAACAAAACCCCCGCCACTGGAAAAAGAGACAAGCTCCCCAATCCTACAGCCAGAGGAGAGCCAACAAAAACCCTGCTTTGAGAAATACATTATGAGCCGAAGGGTAACTGTAAAACGAGGAAGAGAGAGGAGAGGAGAGGAAGACCATCACAGCTCATAAGGGGCATAAGCTGGCCAGAGGTGAAAAATGCAAAAGACAACTCGCACAATCGTGCCAAGGAAGAGTCAACAACAAACACAAGCAACAGTGGTTCTGCCAACACCGAGCAATAAGAGGTGATAATATTAAACATAAGATGCTGATCTAGAACAACCAAGACCACTAAAAAAGACAGGATAGCCTTGACCTTAAGTGAAAAAAGACAACGAAGAGACAGACAGTGGCAAAACGAGCACCAGCAAATCTCATACTGTTGCTGCAAGGAAAGATGCAGGCGAGACACCAACAAACCAGTCACCCACTTGTCAAACAAATGGTAATAGAGAACGTAGGAATGAGTGAAGCGAATTACTTTATAGTGTAGTATGACTATAGCGTGCAACAACTAGTCTGATGGAAATGCAGGGATATTCATAGCTGAATGACTGATACTATTAATGAGAAAGCAAGGATCAAGTATGAACAATGTGTTGGATATGTTAAGTAAAAGGTTGTGATATGCTAGTTTAAATGACTAGCTGAAAACATTTTTATCTGTGATGCTACATAGTGTAAATGATATAATGAACAGATGAGTCACATTTGTCTTTTTTAATATCTACAACCCTTTCATTATGGTATTTGCCTTGTTTCTCTGGGCTCATGCGCCTCTAACCTATGAAAATGGGAAATGATGCTACACAACATTCCTCTACATACAACCATATGATTACTAATCTAATAGATATGTATATATATATAGTATTCCAGTATTAATACCATGTATCCCACTCCTGTATGTACAGTATAATTGCCTTATTAGCACTAAGTCAGGACCAATGTACTGTTGTGTGTGTACGAGATAAGAGTCTGCAATAAAAATTAAATCTAATATTATAATCCTACATTTATAGAAATTTAGTTCCAAGTTGTGCAAAGGTTATAAGAGTATTCTATTAAGCCAACATACAAAACGACAACCCAGAGAGCCTACTCACCGGAAGACTTCTGGTGTTGACATGCCAATACCGGTGATTATGCCTAGGTCTGGAGTGCCTGGACGCTCACTTTCTGCAATATGTTAAAATAACTTTATTTAGGCATGAAAATATTCAATTTTAAGCTGTGTTCTCATTAATTTATGCTAAAAGGTATAACTGATATAATCATACTGTACAAGTTAAAACACAGAGCCCAAATAAGTGAGGATAACTAAAGTGACAGACACAAACCTATACTACTGACAGATCCAAACGAGGCTGGCGCAGGTCCTTCTCTGCGGATAAAGCTGCCACCATCATTAACTCCCACCACGTGGTTCTCACTTCCACCGCCACCATCTTCCAAACCCTCTACAAAATATCAGCAATGTCTTACTCTCAAGCATGTGATCATGTTTAGTAATGTCTTTCGCAGGAAACACTTGTTTCCTGTGTTTTTACAAATTAATTCATTACTTAAGAATAAATTCTTAGTCAAATCTATTCAGTTTATATGTATTTTTAAACATTACCATCAAGAAGAATTAATAAGAAGTGACAGATGTGATGTGAAATTTCTACCATAAAATGCAGAAGCTTTCGATTAAAAACACCATGTTAAGAAGAATTAAAATACAACAATATATTAAAAATCTTATAAAAACAGATTATTTTTAAAAAATTAGTAACAAATTTACCATGTGTATTACCAGAATCTTTTAATTTGTGAGCCATTGTTAAAGAAAGACCTGGTAGAGCCCTCACTGGTCCTGATCGTAAAGAGGACATTCCACTGTGGAGACGGCGTAGTTGGTTAGCCACTGCTTGTTGGTCCATCGAGCCCATTTTCAATCCTTCAAAAACAAAAATATAAATTTCCTTATTGTACTCACAGAAAATGAGGTCTAGATATGGCAGTGATATGAAATATGTGGTGGTGATACATAGTACAGTATGTGGAGGTAGTTTTTTCTCCAGATGGGCAAACCATCTGGAAAAAATTATAAAATGTATGGTTTTCAAAACAAGAAAACCATGTGTACCAAATCAACTTTGTTTCTATTATAGATCCACAGAGCTTTTACAGGAGAGATGGTTGGGTTAACTGCATCTATCTCGACCTAAAAAAGCTTTTGATCGAGTGCCAAATAAGAAGTTGTTCTGGAAACTGGAACATACTGGAGGGGGGGTGGCAGGGAAACTTCTGGGATGGATGAAAAATGAGGGGCAGTAATCAGAGGCAATGTATCAGACTGAAGAAATGTTACTAATGGAGTACCACAGGGTTCAGTTCTACCACCAGTAATGTTCACTGCCTATATAAAAAAATCTACCAGAAGGAATACAGAGCTACATGAATATGTTAGCTGACAATGCCAAGCCACTAAGGATAAGAAACTTAGATGATAGTCATGCCTTTCAAGAAGACTGACAAAATAAGTGTCTGGAGTAACATCTGGCAAATAGAAGTTAATGTGAATAAATGCCAAGTTATGGAATGCGAAATAGAAAATAGGCCACACGTAACCTAAATATTATATGAAAATGCATCAAAGAATTCTGAGAGAGATCTGGGAGTGTTTCTGGATAGAAAACGGTCACTTGAACATATGCTACACTTTCCAGTTTCAGAATCACTTTTAAATACAGTACACGGAGGCAGAAATATTAAAGAAGTTGTTCACAGCTTTTTAGACCAAAATTGGAATATGCCACGGTTGCATAGTGCCCATTCCTCAAGAAGCATATCAGTAATCTGGAAAAAGTGCAGGCATGCAACTAAATGGTTTCCAGAACCGAGAAATAAGAGCTTCAAGGAGAGGCTAGAGGTGTTAAATATACTGAAGATGGAGAAAGAAATGGTGATATGATCAATAAAAATAAATCAACAAAATTGACAAGGAAGAATTCTTGAAAATTGCAACTTCAATAACAATAGGTCAGATTCAAACTAATAAAACAAAGCACTTGAAAACAATTAGAAAGATCACTTCTGTAAATAGTGGTAGATGGTAGGAACAAATTAAATGAGGTGGTGGTGGAAGCCAAAACCATCGGTAGTTTCAAAGCACCATATGATAAAAGAGTAAATACTTGAAGACGGAACACCATGAGCATAGCTATAACTACACTTGGGTAATTATAAGCACTACAATCACCTTCTGTGGTTGATGATTGTTCAATAAAGCCCTGAACTATATGTTAACAGATCTTTAATCCTGTCCATGGAGGACAGAAAATGTATATATGCTGGTTAGCATTGTAAATGTGTGGCCACATCTGTGGTAGGAAAAAAAAAACTAAAGTAATTATACATATTGATAAATTTAAACAAAATAAAAATCTTACATTATAACATCGAGTAAAGCTGTATTACCTGGAATAACAGGCAGTGTATTTATAGTTTGGGATGAATGCTGGGAGTCGTCCTCACATTTCTTGCTTGTAATATCCCTTCTCATTCCAAGAGAGATTCTACGTAGGAAAGTCTGGGTAGGATCTTTGGTTATCTTCAGAAAGAAAGCATACAAACAGGTAGAGATATTCACATTTTTAAGTGCTACAATGTGGCTAAAAATGAATTTTTGCAATGCACATTCCCCCCTCCCCCCCCAACAAAAAAAAATAAAAATTCTAAACTAATAAAATGAGAGGGCAGGACATTGAGAAATGAATAAATGAAAGGAGAGGACATTCTGATCCCTCTTCCCAGAAGGCCAATGAGAAAATCAGAGAAGACTAATGAGAACGGGCACTGGGGTGCCGGTGCATAAGCTGTAGTAAGCCAATGAGAGGGCCACCCCAGACAAACAGTATACAGTATATTTCTTTTGGACAAATTTTGGGTGTGATGCCCTTCATAGATGACTCCACCCACCCTCCCACCACCATTTTATTTTACAAAGAATATATAGATATATGAAAATGAAGATAAAAATCTAGCTATTACATGCACTTTTGGTTTGAGACCCTAATACTGACCATTTGGGATATTACAGAGCAGAATTCCATCTTGAAAGACTATTACTCATCACTCTTAAGTTGTTACAGTATCCACTATTTCAATAGGTTCATTCAGGTTGATCCTATTGTCATTACAAACAAACCATTGCTATGTACAGTTTCCATATGTCAAAATGTTCACTGGCTTGATCCATACACACATCACAAAAACCCCCTCAAGCATTCACAAGTGCTTCCTGCAGTTGAAGGGTTAAGCACATTTCTCTGGTACTTAAGCAAACTCATTGTGTACAATTTTGTAAATTACCCTGAATCATGAATATTTATGAATATTCTTGTTTTAGAAATATGTATTGGTAATGCATAATCCTTTTTCATTGCACAAATCTCACTCTACAAGCCATTACTATTTCTGGAACAAAACTGCTACATATGTCAACTTCAGGATCTCAGGAGAGTCACTTAACTAAATAGTTTTGGGCCTCACCGCCCTAAAGCACAGAAACAGTCAGGAAAATTGTGAGGTTGGAACAAGTTGGGTAACTCCCCTTGCATGAAAAGATCCCAGTTATGTCAAACTGTTCAAGCTGGGACAAGTATACCCAGAGAAAGCAGCAACCAAGTGGTGCAGCTCAGATATTTCTATAATAAAAAGAGGAGTACACGTTATCAAGGTCTTACCATCCTCTTAGCAGCTGGGTATGATGGTGTATTTGAAGACTTGGGAGTGGAGGCAGCATCAGGAGCCCTCTTGGACACCTTATGTGGTGTTGCATCCAAGATTATCTGAAGAACATCTGTTTCAGCATCCATTAAGTTGACAGTTTCATTCATAGAAGCAATTTTATATTCACCTCGCTCAAAAGTTACGTTCAATTTGTCTTTTTCTTTGCCATCACTCTCAAGATTATCATTCTCACATGCTGCAGCCTGATCTTTCTTTTCAAATGTTACATTAAGAAATTTGCTAGGATTTGTATCTTCTGAACTTTCACACTCAAAAGTTCTATTGATGCCCTGACTATTTTGAACAAATGTTGCATTGGCATCCTTTCTGTCAGATGGAACTGAGGCTGGATCTTCTAATTGCTTTTCAAAAGTTGAGTTTAGTATAGGCCGAATATTTTGGTGATCAAACGTTAAATTCATGCCCTTGTTTTTTTCATTAATACTAAATGTATCTTCTAAATTATTTTTAACTTTAATTTTAGGTTTCACCGAGAGAATACACTCTTTTCTCAGAGTGTCCTTCAGAACCTTCACTAGACCATCAAAGCTGCAGTTATTGGGTTTGACAGTTTCATCACTAGTTATTTCGGTTTTCTTTCCAAACTTTTCCTGGAAGAAGAAATTATTATTAACTGATACCAGAACCAAAACACACAGCCTCGACCCATCTCCCTAAACATAAAACACTCACCCATCATTAGGAGTATCATCACCATTCCTAATGAATCCTAGTTAAAAAAAAAAAATTATTGTAAGGCTCTATATCGAGGAGAGGGGGGGTCAAGGCTCTGTATTGAGGAGGGAGGTGTCCAAGCTCTATATCGAGGAGAGGGCGGGTCAAGGCTCTGTATTGAGGGGGCGGGGGGTCAAGGTTCTGTATCGAGATAGTGAGTTAGTCCACTACTGAATTGTTTCAATAATAAAATAAAGATGTTTGACTTGCAATGAGATCTGCAATGTCACAAGGTTAAGGGCACCACATTTTCTTTTAAATGTTTCAATATTTGTTTTATTGTCATTAGCATGCTTAAATTATTAATTTTGTTTTTATTTTTTAAGTTGCTGTAACCACTCTTAAAAAAAAGTCTGACAATAATGGCAACTTGTATCGAAGTCTTTTTTTTTTTAAGCCATGAAACCATAAATCAATCAGATTAAGTCTATAAAAGTAATTGGAAAAGACATACAAAATAGGTTGTAAGTTGTATAATTAAAAAGTATATTGTTGAGGACTTCTGATGTTGCATTTTTGGCAGGAAAATTCAAATCTTAAAATACAATTTTGAGATTTTCTTGCACTCCTCAATTATTATTATTATTATTATTATTATGATGAAATTCTCATAGCACACAAATCAGGAGGTTTTGCCATTTCCCCAAAAAATATTCTGAATAAAAAGTTGTATGCAAGATATATATTATTGGTTATTATAATAAAATTATCATTATGAAATATATTTCAATACTTTTTTGAAACAATACAGAACTTTTTACTGGTCTTTCCAGTGATAGCAAAGAAATGACTTTTGCAGTAATATTTAAAGTTAAAAAAAAAGTTATTTTAAACTACTAATAGTAATGTGAAAACATGTTCAAGAATAAGCATACTTTGGTGCTCTTAACACTTTAGACAACAAAAACACAACCAGTAAAAAACACCATGTAATGAAACCTTACGAACCATTATAGAAGGAAGTGACGAGATAAACGCACCGTGAAGTTCTTTCTGGGCTGGAGAATTCGCCAAGGAAAAAGAATTAAGAAGACTGTCATTTATAGCATCCATATCTGGAAAACAAAATATTTTGATCACCACCTCCTCTGCTTTTGTGACAAGGTCCAAATCTGCTTAAATACATTAAATGTATCAATAATTAAAAAATCAGTTAGTAAATAAGTAAGTAAATATTATACAGTATATAATTTTGATAACTGCCCTTTAAGGGTTAAGAGACGTTTCAAACTATTTGGGAAATTTTAAAAACCTATTCGGGCAAACCAGTGTGAAGCAACTGAATCCCACCACAGGCAAGGGAAGGGAAGGGAACTATCAAGAGAAAGTGTCAAGCCATTTCGACTATATAGCACTGGGAAGGAGTCAGGATAAGATTAGGGATGGGACGGACGGGAGGAATGGTGCCCAACCACTTGGACGGTCGGGGATTAAACGCCGACCTGCATGAAGCAAGACCTTCCGCTCTACCGTCCAGTCCGAAGTGGTTGGGTCCACCACTGGCAAGGACCCTTGTATGCAAAAGGGGTTTATAATTTTTGCAGATGAAGCAAAGCTAATGAGAATGAAAAAATCTGAGTATTGCAGATAATTACAAGAATATCTTGACAAACCCCATTAGTGGGAATGGCAAATAGCTGTCAGAGTTCAACTCTTACACGTTTAATACAATGAAGGTGGAATCTACACTGTACATAAATGGCAACTACAGGAATTGGAAAGATAAAAGCATTGTAGTGAATAAAATTCCAGCCCTAATACCAGATGCAAAGAGTAATATTAGTAGATAAGGGAAAGTGGCATAAGTAAAAGCAAGGATTTAAAAACCCTCAAGACTTCATTCAAGACAATCTATACAGCCTGTGTGTGGTCAATAATAGATTTCGCAGAACCAGCATCAAACTCACTTCTCATGAATCTCAAAACTAGACTTAAACTACAGATGTGTGCAACAAAACTAGTGCCGGAATCAAGACGACTAAGCATGAAGACAGGTCAAGGTAACCCAGTATCAACTCTTGGGGAAAAGTTGAAAAAACAAGGCATTATCACTACACAAAAATGTCTAAATTGAAAAAAGCAGGGAAAAAAAAAAAGAGCGATTAAATATGCAAACAGAAATGAGTTAAAGAAATTTGAGGAAATAATCGTTACCTATACAAGCAGTCAACAAGTGTAATACACTAAAAAGTTGTGGAAATTACCTCCAGCCACAACTTTAAGGCAAGATTTGACAAAGAATTTAAATGTCAATTAAGATAAAATAAAGAGGCTACAATAAAGGCTAACAGACAAAGCATGAAGACCTGGACCTCACTTGGCCACTAGCACTGTTAGCTTAGGTAAGGAAGTGAAAGGAGGAGAGGGAGCAAGGAGGGACAGAACAAGTTCAGTTCCTGCTTGATACCTGGTTGATGGGTTCTGCTTCTTTTACTCCCCAAGCCCGGCCCATGGCCAAGCTTGACTTGCGAGAGCTTGGTCTAACTAGGCTGTTGCTTGAAGCGGCCCGCAGGCCCACATATCCAGCACAGCCCAGTTGGTCCAGCACTCCTTGGAGAAAATTATCTAGTTTTCTCTTGAAGATGTCCATGGTTGTTCCAGCAATATTTCTTATGCTCTCTACATGTAACTACATGCAAGTAATACCACACAAAAACCAAAGAACTAAATCTAATGCATACATATTATTTTAAGAAACAGCCCCTCAACTTTACCCACAAGTTATTTTATTGATATTTAAAAATATAGGATAGTAATATACTGTATGCAGGCGATGAGTCACAATAACGTGGCTGAAGTATGTTGACCAGACCACACACTAGAAATTGAAGGGACGACGACGTTTCGGTCCGTCCTGGACCATTCTCAAGTCGATTGTGATGAGGACAGGTAGGGACAGGCATTAAATAGGCAAGAGAGAGCTGAGGAGGAAAGTCAGGTGTAGGGGATAGTAGTAATGAGAACTGCAGCAGGTCTATTGGCCCATACGAGGCAGCTCCTATTATAACCACCGAAGGAGATAGTAATAGGAATAAGAAGAGGATAGCAAGGGAGCGTAGAAGACAATGAACAGAAAAAGGGAGAAGAGAGAAAGAAAGGGAATATACTGTACCTAATGGATGCAGTGTTGCCCTGCGGTCTGGTGATGGCATACTGGCAGCTCTCGTCTCCAATTCTGTCACAATGTCAAAAGCATCGGAAAAAAATACACTTGAGAATGATTCATCATCCTCTACTGCAGTCTTCACTTTCACAGGATCACTCTGTAAAGGAAATGCATTGGATTTTGGAAATATTTAATAAACTCTTCTAAGCATAAAGAACATGACATCTTCAGTAGCATGTGGTATGATAATGGAATGCAAAAATAATATCTACCACAGCACGTCAATTCTCTCTCAATTTTATTACTTTATGTAGGATCAGATTTAGGACAAAATTATTCATTCTACTACTAGCTCCTACCAGTAACAATGAGGTCAATATAACTTGGTTATTGTTATACACGTGTTTATGCAGGCGAGGAGTCACAATGTGGCTGAAAAATGTTGACCAAACCACACACTATAAAGTGAAGGGATAACGACAAGAATGGTCCGGGACGGACCGAAACGTCACCGTCCCTTCACTTTCTAGTGTGTGGTTTGGTCTACATGTGTTTAATATTTCTTCTCTGCCACAAGAGGCTACATAGCCAAATAATAATTGGAACTTTCTTTGCATAATCATACATATAGCTTTTAAGTTTCAAGCTAATATATGAAAGTGTTTTCTTAGACAGGAGGGGAGGGGAGGGGGGGGGGAAGTTGTGGCCTTTTAAGGTACTCTCTGCAGCCTTCAAATGCAACTTATATTAATAAAACCTGATCTTTAAGTCTGTGACATATTTGAATGACTACAGTGCATAATGCAATGTGCAGCTTTATGAAATCTTCTCTAAGAAAACTACAGTTTTCATAAGATAGGTTCCCTCACCGGTCTTACGACAACACAAACACCAAACTTTAGTAATAAAAATATTTATTTGATGAAAACTACAAGGTATTCCTTTATGGGTTGATTAATTATCTATCAATATTTTATATTCTTTATTGTCCTCTGGTGAGAACTTTCACCAACAGCACACTTCCTTAATTTGACTTGGTATACTTTTCATCTGCAAGTATGTCCATTTAAACCTATCTTGAATGTGTGTGTGTGTGTGTGTGTGTATACACTACATGCAAAATATAAAGCAAACTCTGCAAAAAAGATATTTATCAGTTGCTGCATCACCTATAGCATTGACATTAAAAGCATGATTATTTCCACTAAAAATTAATTCATTTTGAATGGTAGTTTGTTACCTATGAGCTAAGAGAAGTTTTATATAAGGCTTCAACTGGTATAGTACTTTAATTATAAAATCTTTGCATGAAATTAAAACATCTACTATCACTGAACAGTATCTAAGTAAGTTGTGTCAACAAACCTCTGTTTCCAGTATTTGAGATGGAGCAACGGGGATTATTCCAGTATTCTTGACCTTGTTATTAAACCTTTCCAGGAATGATGAAATAAGTAGGCTATCATTCATATTCTCAATATCTGGAAAGATTTTAATTTATATAAAATAAGTTTTTCAGGTGCTTGTCATTAATCTTATGGAAAATGTATGAATATTATGGTAGGCCTTGATGGCCCTATAATACTATAAAAAAGATACACTATTCTATTATCATATGATACAGCTATCTATCTGACCTTGTGGTTATCTTGTGATGATTCCAAGGATCAACATCTCCACGGCCAGGACTCTGACCAGGCCTCCTGGTTGGTGATCTGGTCAACCAGATTGTTGGACACAGCTGCTTGCAGCCTGACATGAATCACAGCCTGGTTGAGCAGGTATCTTTTGGAGGTGTTTATCAAGTTCTTTTGAACTGTTGGCCAATTATGCCCTTTATGTGAAGAGGAAGTGTGTTAGTCTTGGGCCTTTGGTGTTGATAGAATTCTGTCAAAATGCCTATGGCACCTTTGTTTTTCAACAGCTAATTTGCATATCCTGCCATACCTCCTGGTCTCAGGCAATGTTATTTCCATGTGCAAATTTGGAACTAGTCCCTTTAATATTTTTTTTTTTTTATATACATGAGTTGCTACATTCTTATTATCTTTCTCTCCCTCCTGCACTCAAACAAATTTAAGATTTTAATCATTCCCAGTAATTTAATTGTTTTACTGAATGGTTTCTAGCAGTCAAGAATCTTTGCATGCTCTCCAGGAAAGCAATTTTTCTAGCTTTCAAAGAGGCTGTTATAGTGCAACAATATACCACTCAAGAGAGCACTTGTATCTTGAAGCGTATCATTGGGTCTTTTGTTTGAAAGGTTCTTGTTATCCAACCTTTCACTATTTCCTTACAATTGTGACAACTACTTTATCGAGTTCTTTGAAAGTAAGGTTTTCTGACATGATTACTCCCAGATCCTTTCATTGCTCTTCCATTCTATAGTGTGATTTGACTGCATTGTGTGATTTCCATTTTTATACTTTCATTTTTGCCATAGCACAGGTGCTAGAGCTTATCCTCATTAATCATATTTTCTGTGGCCCCCCATTGAGAGACCAGACTTGCATGAGATTGGAGGCTTGCCGTGTCCTCCATATTGTCTACTTTCATAAAAATCATAGTGCCATCTACAAAGAATGATATGGTACTATACTCTGTGTTTTTGCCAATGCCAGAAATGAGAATGAGAAAGTAATGGAACAAGCACAGTACACCCTGGGGTACCGAGCTTTTCACAGTGGATGATCTGGATTTAACTTTATTGTCTATGACACACCTGAGTTCTGTTCATTAGGAAATTGAATATCCATCTTCCTATTTTTCCAATAATTCCTTTTGAGCACATTTTGTGTGCTATAACACCATGGTCACTTCTGTCAAAAGCTCTTGCAAAATCTGAGTACATTACATCAGCATTTTGCTTGTCTTACCATGGCAGATAAGGTCATGTCTTAGTGGTTCAGCAATTGAGCGAGGCAGCACCCTCCTATTCTGAAATCACGTTGTCCAGGGTTAATGTAGACTCAGATTCTACGAGTTTTGTTATCTTAATAAAAGCTCTTGCAAGAGGGCTTAAGAAGTATGTTTGATGTTAATATTATCAGTCTATAATATTTTGCCTCTGCATTATTCCTTCCTTTACAGAATGTTGCTATCTCCAATGCTTTAAATATGTCGGGAATAATACCAATATCTAGACCCCGTCTCCAAAAGAGGTTTTAGAGCCAGTGATGTGGTTTTTTTACAATTTTTGATTATTGAATTCCAAGGAAACAAGTCCTGGTGCAGAGTGCAAAGACATACTGTCTATGGCTTCTTCAAAGTCCAGTGGGAATAGGGTGAAGTATTATAAATGATTGAATGTTGGTATCACATTCATGAAATCATTTGGGTTATCAATCTTCAGTGTGTTTAGAGGTAAACTGAAATCAGATTTGTACTGTATCCTCAGTATTTCACTTATTTCTTTGTCGTCATCTGTGAAAGTTCCCTCTCCCTTGCTCATGGGGCCCAATACTAGATGCAGTTTTAGATCTCAATTTTGTGTACGAGGAAAAAGCTATTTTGAATTCCTCTTATTTCACTGATGGCCTTTCACTCTCTCTGCGTCTCCTAGATTTTATACGATTCTTGCAGCTCGAGTTCAATCGAGTACAGTATTTCTCTACATGGACCTTGCTAGTCATTCTTGGGATAGTGTGGCATTCAAGTTGTTCTGCAATTTGATTTCTTGATACCTATAGAGGAAATGCCACTCCCATTTTAATTTGCATCTTTATTTTCCTATTTTCTTAAAAATTTGTGACTTTAGCATATTTCTAGAGCAACTGGCCTATTTTTTCAAGACTGTGCTTTTAGGTTTGCTATTTTCTAGCTGTACCTTTCTAGCTTATTTCTGAGGTCTTGTTTTATTAATTCCCATTTAAGCTGTGCATTATTGAAATTTATTTTGCCGAGTTCTCCTCCTCCAGTATATTGGGACTGGCAGCACAGGTCTGTTGCCCATGCTAGTCTGAACTTCAATTAGTTTCCAATCTGAGAAACAGGTATTTATCATCATCATCATGTTCCTAATCAGGCCATGATAATCATTTTTTTTTTTTTACACAATAGTAGCCAAGTAAATAATAATTTAGGCGAGTATCACCTAAATTGACTGTCAATCCAATATTCACTTGTTCCCCCCCCCCACCTCTCCTCCCTCCAGTTCTCACTGTAGTACAAGCTTCCCTTGGACATCACTTGTCCAACACTTTCCTTTAACAATACTAAGATGACAAAAAACAAAAACAATCAAACTGCTGCAAAAATGAACGTATAAATGTGTGCACTGAGAATAAGAGTAATTACACAAGTGAAGTTGCAGGATAAAAGCTATGCTAAGGGTGTCCCATCTTCCCTATAACCTATGTTATGTGATGCTTTGAAACTACCGATAGTTTTGGGATCAACCAACTTCCCACCTAAATTGATCCAACCGTCTACAGTTCTGTTCGTAAAGAGAACTGTCACAAATTTTTTCCAGCAACGTTGTTTTCTGGGCATGAATCTGTGTCCTCTTGTTCTTTAAGTTACAAGTTTTAACAAATCTTCCTTGTTAACTTCCATACCTATTTTGTATATGATCATATTACCTTTTATCTATCCATCTTCCACCTTTCGCATATTAAAATACCTCTGTCCTCTTCTCACAGCTATTTATTTTTATTAGTTCTGGAAACTATTTATTAGCGTGTCCTTGCATCCGTCCTAGTTTATCGATGTGCTTCTCAGTTACCTTGCAATTTCGGGGTTCAACAGTCCCCGCAGCCCAGTCCTCGACCAGGCCTCCTCTCGAGACACCTGACACCACACAACTGCAGCATATTAACATTCCACTCAAAATGTTATTAACAGTTTTGCGAGTATTGGATTTCATCCATATACAGGCAGTTAAATACATATGCACCTCTCACAACACCTCTGATGTGATTCATTGGTGATAGTTTACTATCCAAAACCACCCCAAAATCTGTGCAAGTTTTTAAAACAGTCTTTTCATATAAGGTTATATGATTATGTGTAGGTATGTGTAAAGTTTTGGTCTCGCAAAAGTCATGAACATTATTTCAACATTTTTTTTTTTTTTTTCTCTCTCTCTCTCTCCTGTCTAGAACCACCCCCTAGATCTTTATCAGAATTCATTCGAAGCTTTTTGCCACATAATTTGTAGGTTGTGTGTGGCTCATTATCTCTCACTCCTCATTCCATAACACTGCCTTTATTCACAGTAAATTTCATTTGCCAGGAGTTCCATGTACTTAATTTTGTCCAGGTCTTCTTGAAGATCATGACAACCATCGACGTTTCTTATCTTCCCTGGTGTCTTAGCATCAACAAATATGTTCGATACAATACTGTATTCCTTCTGGTAGATCATTTATGTTTATGATGAACCTTACTAGCACAAGAACCAATTCCTGTGGTACTCTGCTAGTAACACTTAACACATTGCTTCAGATTATTGCCCTCAATTTTCTGGCAAAATTTTTCATCCATGTCAGCAGTCTGCCTGTCACCCCTCCAGCATGTTGGAGTTTTCAGAACATGCTTGTGTGGGACTGTCAAAGCCTTTTTTTTTTTAGGTCCAGATAAATGCAGTCAACCCAACCATCTTTTTCCTGTAAAATCTTTGATGCACTATCAAAGAAATTAAGATTTGTTGCACATGATCTTGCCTGTTTCAAAGTTATACTGTCTTACTGTATCATTTCTCTCTATGTATTCTACCCATTTGCTTTATAATTATTTTTCCAATGTTTTAACTACTATTGTCAGAGATATGGGTCTATAATTTAGTGTAATTAAGTATAGTTACAGGACGAGAGCTATGCTTGTGGTGTTCTGTATTCCCAGTGCTCTGTCATATAACGCTTTGAAACTACCGATGGCTTTGGCCTCCACAACTTTCTCACTTAACTTGTTCCAACCATCTACCACTGTTTGCCAAGGTGAACTTGCTAATGTTATTTCAGCAGCTTTGTTTCCTTTGTTTGAACCTATGTCCGCTTGTTCTAAAAAGTTGAAATATAAAAAAAAAATGTTAATTTTGTAAATTCTTGTTACTATTTTGTAAAGGATCATATCACCTTTTGTTAAATATACCAAAGCTAGAAGATACAAACTTTAGCCTCTCCTAGAAACTTTTAAAGTTCCTTGAACATTCCTTCACACCTCAACCAGGTTTATTGATGTGCTTCTTGAGATATAGGCACCATACAACTGCTGCATATTCTAATTTTGTCCTCAAAAAATTTTGAATATTTTGCCATCCACTTATTTCAAAGATTTTCTGAAATTGGAAAGCATAGCATATGCTCCTTGCACATTGTTCATTATGTGGTCCTCGGTGACAGTTTGTACCATAATACAAAAATGCAGTCGACCCAACTATCTGTAAAATTTCTGTGGCTCTGTCATAAAAATCAAGATTTGTTACACAGAATCTTCCCATTTGAAAAACCACACACTGTTCCATTTCTCTCTAGGTGTTCTGCCCATTTGATTTTGATTATTTTTTTGGTTTTAATTAATTTTTCTAGTTTTGACTAACATGCTTGTCAATGATACAGATCTATAATTAAGGGGAGGGGGTCTTCCTTGCTATAACTTTTGTTAATTGGAACTCTGTTTGCCTTTGTCCATATATCCTGCCAAGACTCAAATATGACTACTCTGATGCACATTCTCTCACAACCCAGATGAAACCTCATCTGGGCCTCTTGCCTTGTTTCTACCTAGTTCGTCGAGCATCTTTTCCAATTCATCTCAAGATGCCTCTGTGTACACTTATTCTTTGAAATTCTTATTGTATCTGGTTCTATGAAAACTATTTCCACAAACACACTGTGAAACTTTGTGTTTCACACATTTTTATTTTCCGTGAATCTGTTTTCCTGTATGTTAAAGTGTATGAGTGAACTTAAGAGTGTACAAGAATATGTGAATGAATGAAGGAAATACAAGTTTCTGAATGCGTGAAAGGTGCAAAAGTATATACATTAAAATGAGAAAAAACTATCACAGCAGGAGTCGGCCAACAACTACAGGCATTGGCTGACTGAGCCCATCATGTTTGCAACATCAGATGACCGATTTGACAGACAACTGATGAACTACTGCTTCAACATTCTTTACCAATTTAACTGCCATACTGCTTCTCTGGCAGTTCGTATGGATATTATAGCCGAGGCAGCCCCGCATAATGCATCCTCCTTCCCTCCCACCATCAAGCTATCATCCTTCCTTACATTATTCTTTGGTAGTTATTTATTTTCAGCATTTTTGTGATTAAATAAAAAAAAGAAAAAATCATTTATAAATACAGTTTAATTTTAAAGTGGAAAACAAAATTGTAAAATGTAAGGTGCATTAAAAAAAATCAGGGTAACTTCAATCTCCATACAATTGGGATCACTGTACTGTATAACTCTGATGGGGGTCCACCCCATATGATCAGAATTAATGAGCCATCTCTGTATACAGCTCCGGAATGGAACTCCCACCTGAAATATCCAAAAACAAAAATAGAACGTGTCCAAAGATATGCAACAAACTTGTTCCCGAACTGAGGTAACCGAAATATGAATAAAGACAACCTCACCACACTGAAGGAGGTAAGGAATAGGAGGGAAACATGGTAATGATATAAAAGGTAGTAAGGAAAATTGACAAATTAGACAAAGAAGCAATGTTCAAAGCTAGGAACTGCACCGCGAGGCATAGATCGAAACATGGAACAGGGATATCAAACAATACGGGAACTGAATCATTGCACGTGCGCACACACACAAACCCACCCACCCACACTTACTAACACTCACTGTTTTAAAGTACTTGCATTACTGTACAGTACTTGTCTTTTACAAACTTCTGTAATTTTTCAAGTATCGTTTTCAGGCTTATAAACGTAGATTCCATTCTGGTACTACAACTTCTGGTATTGTTATCTCGCACGCACACACACACTGTACAGATTGCTTTGAAAGATCTTTGTTAGAATTATAAATTCTTTTTATATACCCAATTTTATCCTGTTTGTGTCTCTCTTAAGTTTAAATATTCAAAATAATATTCACTTAAATTTTTCCTTTCTAATTCTTGTACAATAGTTGCCTTCATTTTATGCCTATTATGTTGCTTCTTTGTGTTCTGCCGTTGCCCTTCCCCATTTTCAATACCTTATAATTGGTAAGACTGAAATACAGTAATAGCCATTTGTCTGCCCACTCATGGAGACAGTCAAAGCCTTACTGAAATTTTCTGTAGTACTCTATTTTCCCATTCCTCATTATCTTTGTGTCATCTGCAAACTTTTACAAATGGGTGTTTACTCCCATTCAAAAACATTAGGCAGCAACTGTGGTAATGTGAAGGCAGTAATGTTGCTGCGGTGGCTGATGATGTATTTATGAATGAGGTGGAAGCACTATAGAAGGTAAACAAAAACCAATTTACTGGAACTAACACCAATGTCTATACAGTATAGTACTGCACAGCTAAAAGAGTAGTATGGCATTATTATAGTTAGCAAAGCATAATATCCTTGGAAGGAGAATTTTAACTTCTACAGTAGTGCTCGTGTATATATCAAGATCAACCTATATGCTCCCTACAATAGAACAAACACCCCTTAATATCCATAAAAATGTGATTCACATTTGATTACTTTCATATACAGTACATGCAGTCATGGGAGCAAATTGAAACCAAACTGTAGGTGAATAAAATAACGAGTTTACATACCCAGTAACTCAAGGCCAGTTCCTAGTGTCACCTGAAGATCAGGCAAGGAGGCTTGTGGCGTGGTGTTGGCAGCTTCATCTCCCAGGTCTAACTCACTCTCGCTCGACTCCTTCCGTGAGGCATCACATGAATATGATTTATTTTGTAAAACGTTCTTATCTGTATTTGCCTGCAAAGAGATCTAAGCTATCATTTATATCAAGAATAATAATACAAAGAAAATTATATAATTGACCAGTAGATTAATCGTACATTTTAATCGTACATTTGCATCATGTGGATAGCTGCTGCTCATCATACATGTCAAACTTTGGGTTCCAGTGAACCAATCATTTCAGCAGCTTGCCATTATTATTATTTTTACTTCTACAATTGTGCCATGGAGAATGAAAAAATACTAAATAGTAGTTAACTGTTTTTTTTATCCCAGAGACAAACATATGGTACCCAAAAATGTCAGGTTTAAATTTTCCATTAGGTCCAATCCTTGTGGAATACGGAATAAATGCCTGTACATTACTCTAAATCTCTTAACTGTTTTATAGTACTATATGTACTTTTAGAGCTGTAGACTAAATTGGTATTAACCACCTTTTGACTTGGGAAACTGTAATTACCTGCATGTGGTTTGCTGTGGTAGCTATGCAAGACAGTAAGAGCATACCATACAAGAGCCGAGGGAGTACTAAGGTAATGAAAAACTCCTGGTAACCAGTTTACAAACTCAAAATGTTTATAACCATGGACACCGAGTGTATGGACAATGTCCAAAAGGCATGCTGGCCAGTAGACATGGTATCAGGAAACATTAAAAGGGGCCCCTCTATCAGGTAGTGGTGGTGGTGGGTATTTGAGAAAATTTATCACTCATTTCAGTTTATTGGGGAATTGGGTCAGTGCCCAATTCCCAACCATTTCCAGAGGGAGTTTTGAGTGTTAACACATTTGCATAGAGTTATTTTCTCCATTAATTTTACATTGACTACAAACATGTAAGAAATCAACATTCTCTTTGTGTCATTAACATAGATTAGGAGTACCAAATGATCACAGAACAAGCGTTCAGAAACTCCATTTGTTATACTTTCCCTTTTTTTTTTTATGACTTTCCTGTTAATACAGTACCTTACGGTAATACAGTAATTCATATGCCTTTTCCAGATTTTTTAGTGTGCCAGTCTTTAGTGTATTATGAAAATTCTAGTTAGACTACTAGGACAACTGAATGACAATTGTTTTAACAAACACTGCTTACCTCATCAATAGACACCAAGGTCTTGACACAGGCAGCTGAAGGAGCACTTAGGAAAGCCAATTTTTCATATACATCTGCAAACAATAAACATAAGAAATAGGTTAAAATATAATCTAACATGAAATGCAGTCAATAAATTCAATAAAAATCCAAACTAGAGATTACAGAACAATTTGAACAAAGATAATGAATTTATTGAATATACAACCTTCTAAAAAGATTCATAAATACTACCGTTTCTCTTATTGCAAGGCTGGAAGGCACATGGTAACCAGACAATGGTTACTAGCCTTCATCTGCTTGTGGCACTGCCCACACTAGCTAGGCATCAACAAGTGCAGAGGACTGGGTGTGTTTCATGCAACACCTTTCACGTGGGACATAATGCACAGTAAATTACCAAAACAATAACATTACTTTGCAGCCGATTGATGAAGAAAGGGAACTCAAGAGACAGAATTCACCAATTACTGAAAGTTACACAAGTGGGGGAGGAACTACAGTAAGAAAAAAAAAAAAAGGCAACCCAAACCCTAGGAATAGTTAATATAATCTTTGACTTCAAGAGAAAAGAAAAAAAAAAGGTAGTTATTCTACTGTAGAAATCCGAGGTAACCCTCCCCCCATTTGAACTATTGCATCCAAGCACGAGGCCATCATTAGAAGGGCACGTCTGCTTTGGAGAATGTTCAACACCGAAAAACAAAATTCATCTCGGAACTAAGTTGACTAATTATTTTTGGAGTCCAAGCCAACAGTAAAGGCTGGAAGGCTGAAGAAGGCTACAGCCTGACAAGCTGCCATGAAAGGCAGCAGATTGGTGTGTGACATGTTAGCCAAAGCTATAAACAATATATCCCAAGCAGGTGGAGCCCTGGAAGCAATGGGAATCAAAGTTTAGCAATGCAATGGACATTGCTAAAGTAAAAATCTTGAAACCTTGTCGATGAGCTCGACACACACACAGAAAGGCACATGTGATATTACAAATGCAACACAGGAAATAAGCAATATGCCCATGCACTTTGCTCCAGAGCAGGATTCCTGGAATTCATCGCTTATAAAACACACGTAAAATAAAAATGGTACGGGCATTCAATATAATAGAGAAAAACCCTAAAGATAGAAGACATCATGCATACCATAAAAACTGCAGACATTTCTGCACAAGGAACATGGTACAAAAGAATTAGAAAAGTTGCACTAATATTACATATCATTAAGATTTTTGAAAGAGTGCTCGCCTTGTGGTGTGGGGCGAGTCTTCTCTGGTGGTGTGCAAGCCAGGAGTAATTTCCCAAGTACTCGGGCTGCATGCACCTAGGGTCACCTTTCCTAGTTGCCCTTTAAGTAATGCCCTTGGGGCTTGGGGCCAACTTCCACAAGGAAGGCAGCAGCAAAGCCAAATGTACAAATATTCCCATGGTGTGGAAAAAGACAACTTGCCAGTTTTACACAAAAGCAGGCAGCTATGCAACCCAGGTCGGCTCTGAAACAGAGTGGGAAGACCTTTTCTTTTGCAATTATTATTATATAAGCATTAAAAGCAAACCAAAATGGCAATGTCACATTATCATTAGTAGCCCATAAAATGAAAGCTAAAGAAATAACAGGTAGAGGTGTGGATTATACATTTTTAAACGGATTGCAAATAGTGACAATAAATCAACATCCAGCCTGGGAAAGATACGAAGCTCAATCACACAACGTACCCTTAATCTTCCTAATCCCGATAGAAAGATTTAGCAATACAACCCACAGTTTTGCCATCCTTCATGGATGACATCAAACTAAGCATGAAAATTGCCTTTGTGAAAGAAGAACTACTATAAGACATCCAATGGTCAACTGAAAAATATTTATCATTAAACAAATTCCAATTACTTCAGTATAGACGAACTTTCATTATCGAAATCATTCCAGTGATATAAGCTACAGGGGCACTACCAAAGGGACTTGCCCTGAAAAGCAATCATTATCTTTAGAAATGATGTACTGTACAAGTAATAACTTTTAAGTTCCCAAGCAGTTTTATGATGCACAATGCTACTCAAGATTAGACTTACTCATTTCTCTTGGAATTTTTTCTTCAGTCATGTCTGGGGATGAGGCTATTTGCTGTACAGTTTGTCTAGTCATGTGTTTGTCCGAGACTTCTTCTCGTACATTTATCGTATTCTCAGCTGCTACAAACGAAGAACTGCTTGAAATTTCAATCTAGAAGTTTAAATGAATTAAATAGTTTTTGTAATTTATCATAGACTGGAAACAAAACATTGAAAACTAATAATTATAGGTTGCCATGTAATCTTAAAAAAAATACAGATGCACTAGCATTCAACAGCTTATATAGTCACCAAGGGGTGACAACTGGTTGCAGAAGAACCTTGAGTAATATCAGTACTCTTTCCAGTCACAGGTACTCTACCCCATGCCAAAAAACCCAACATTGAATGTAATGAAATGCCTCTGTAGAGGCCTGGTGGTTCTCTGAAGCTCAAATGGCTTCCCACTTCTGTCACATCTGTATTTTTGGCTCACTGGGGGGACCAGAACCTGGCTCTGGTTCAGATTCACCTCACCATCAATGAGGCGAATCTCACAATGGCTTGCATGAACCACGAGTAACACCATTCTTCTGTGACACAAAATGGCGCTGATGAACAGAAGGCACTGCAGAGGAAAGCTCAAATGCCCTGGAATCTAGCTAGCTCCACCAAGGACCTCCCCCTGACCCACAGCAAGTGAGGCCCCAACCCTACCAGACCACCTCTAAAAAGTGGTAATAAACAAAAATAAGTAAAATAAATAAATATAAATAAATAAATACTGGACAACATGCAGAAACAGCAAGAACCTGGCAAACAGCCACTTCAGTGAAGTAGGAGGGAAAAAAAGGGGGGGGGGGGGGCAGACAAAAGGGTTAAAGACCTGTCCAAATCTAATAATCAGGGGCATGATTCACAAAGTTATGCAAGCACTTACGAACCTGTACATCTTTTCTCAATCTTTGGCGGCTTTGTTTACAATCATTTAACAGTTAATGAGCTCCGAACACCAGGAGGCCGTTTATAACAATAACAGTTGATTGGGAAGTTTTCATGCTTGTAAAGTGTTTAATAAATGTAACCAAAGCCGTCAAAGATTAAAGATTGAGGAATGATGTACACGTTCGTTAGTACTCTACATACTTGAGTAACTGCTTCGTGAATCTGGCCCCAGGCCAGCACAGCCTGTCAACATGAAAAGTGAGCCAAGTAAAATGCCACCACTTCCTCCCAAAGGATAGGGGCCAAACATGTTGGGGAAGGCTGCTGAAGTCAGCACTGCAGGACTAGGTCCCAAGCATATCATGTCCTTGCAGAGATGTTCAGAGAAAGCCTCTAAGGAGACCAAAAAAGCACAACCGGCACCAAGTGCACACCAGCCCTGTGGTCATCTGCAATGACATCTTGTCTAAGAAAAGTGAGTTTTCTTTTATATACTATACCATAACAAATCACCATTAGTAAAAAAAAAAAAATTATATAAATGAAAAGTTTCAAAGTACATACAGTAACCCTATAACAAGCACTAAGTTTACAAATACATGGAATATAATAAATACAACCAATAAGCATATTCTGCATTCCCCCCAATTCTGTACCAATTTGTTAATTTCTCTTTGTATATTTATATTAATTTTATTTTTGTATTCACCATTAATCATTATAGCATTCATAATGATAAAAGTGCTCTGACCATGATGAAAACACTTGCTAAATTATGTAACTTTACATCAAATATCAGAACTTGCACAACCTAAAATAAATTATTATATTTGGGAGATATCAAGGAGTGATGATTTTTATGACTAGAGATAGCAGGCCATCCCAAACTCAAATTCTAGTTTTGGTAACCTGAGAACCTGGATAAAGTAACAACATATAGGTGGGAACACAGACAGGTCACCATCCACTCTTGTACCAAGACCTGATGGAGCAATTGATCACTTCTCACAGGGAAAGGGATAAAACAAAGGGGCTAACTGCAGTCCTACACCTGGCCGATCCCTGTACTGGGCCAAAACATTGACCACCTGCATAATTTGGTTAATATTTCAATAAGAAATTACATATTGCATCTACAGACTTTATTGTGGCATTGTTTTTCTAGTTAAATATTGTCTTCCAATTTATACAGCATTTTATCATTAAGTGCATTTATTATTCCACTTAAACAGAAAAATGTAGCCCAAGTAGCTGAGGATTAGCGACTTTGCTCTATCTAGCAAAAGGGTAGTACAACTTTCAAGTGCTAGGATTACCCACCTTACTAGAACCCCGGGCCTTAATAGGACTAATGGGAGATACAGACGATACAGATATGAGGTCTGAATTTTCCCATTGGCTAAGATTCATAGTTGGCATCTCGATATCTTCTAACAGTTCCTCAGCATCATTCTGTGAGCCACTTGTAACACTCCCATTATTATAGCTGTTGACAAAGTCCTCTGAACCTGCACAACATGCATATTGTTAAACAAAATACCAATAGAGAAAAAAACAATTAAATATTGGGTAGATATTTTAATTCTGATACAGACTGCTTTTCTGGAGGCATATATAAATTTTTTTGAATTTTAGTACAATGCTGTATAGCATAATTGTCTTGTAAGCACGTATCAAAAACAGAATTATTAATTTCCATGGCAGTTCCAATTCAACAAAATTGCAGGGCCTCTAATTACAATAATTATCAGGCAATTGCTTTGAACACAATTAGAAAATCTGGTTATGAATGAGTATTTTAAGAGAAAAATACTGTAGTATGGTGAGAGTCTAAGCTAGTCATGAAAGCCATGGGGCTAGTCAGGAGGGGCTGCAGGAGAGTACAAAATTGCAAACGAATTGTAATAGCCCTCGGCTTTACTTACGACCGTGACAACCTGGGAAGGCTTTCTCCTCTTCTCTCATTTTTTCAATACTGCGATTCAACTCTATTTCTAAACGAGAGCCAAGTAGTTCATCATGACCATCTGCATTGAAAATAATACAAGAATGAAATGACCATACACAGTGTATCGACAGCTTACCTATTACAGTATACAAATAGATGTACTACAGTACTTTTACTTCTTAAATATAACTTAAAATTTCATATCCTGTTCAAATGGTTTACTCAGTATTTTTAATTTAAGTGTATAAAATACAAAAAGGGGAAAGTGCCAAGCCATTACGACTATATAGCACTGGGAAGGAGGTCAGGATAAGGATTTGCGATGGGACGGGCGGAAGGAATGGTGCCCAACCACTTGGACGGTCGGGGATTGAACGCCGACCTGCATGAACCGAGACCGTCGCTCTACCGTCCAACCCAAGTGATTGGGTTACTCAGTATAGTATTAGGACAGCAAGTCTGTTGGAATTATCAAAGTGCAAAGGGAAACCAACCTCCCTGGGACACCAAAAAGCACAGGGCAGACTAGTAATCCTGAAAGCAAAAAAAAAAAAAAAAAAAAAAAAAAAAAAAAAAAAGGCCCTCCAGCAAGAAATACAAAAAATAAATAAAATAAGAGGATAAACACTAGACAACAACAACAAAAAGGCAAAAAGTACACCATCACACCCCACACTATTGCCGAGAGAACAGAGATTGGAGTATCAAATAGGTGGACAGAATCCATACCTAAAAAACTCCACATGCAGAGAATAGCAGAGACTGAAACCATCAAAAGACACATCTCAAATGGCCTGGAAAAGCCGAACCCAAAATCAACAGGTGGTGATGCAAATATAATGCAAAGAATGAACAGTGGCCCTGGCATGTCCTGCCTGGGATACAGAAGATAGCAAGATGCCCAACACATTTGGGGGGGTCTGTCTGACTGCAGCCCACATCCGATATCCTATGATGACCCAGCAAAAGAGATGCCCACGGGAAAAATCCACCAAAAGGAAAATGCCACCACCACTACCCAAGGATCAGGGACACCTTCAGGACCCCAGGCATTGCAAGACCTGGCTTAAGAACACAGGCCAGCCACACACTTTCCAATCAGTAAACTGGTATACCACAAAAGGACACGAGAAGAGCCATTACAGGTCATCTATCAAAAGTGAGGAATGGGACCGACACAGCCGAGAAGAGGCTGATGGCACTACCCTAACCAGCCAATGCACCCTGGAAAAACAGCACACGTGGCATCAAAGTTAGGAACAAGTTGTGCTCCAACAACACCTGACTGAGGGGGTTCATAACAGCTGCCCCCCCCCTCCCCCAGTCATGAGACACTCCAACAGCCATAAACAAAGAGAAGAAAAACGGGTGGCAAAAATAAGACTATTTACCACGTGTCTCCCAAACATAGGAAAACACTACCTGCTGACAAACCAGATGTGATCCATAGATGTCAAACTATGTGACACACACATGCAACCACCATGTCCCAACATGATGCAGCAGGACCCATGCAAATAAGGTGATTATTCAAGACTGGAACACCACATCCAAGAAAGCAAAAACCACCAACCCAACCCCATACCAGTCCACAGAAAGAAAAAAAAAGAAGAGGGGGGGGGGCATCCACCAGCAACAACAAGATAGAAACCACTAACCAGTGTTAAAACAGAAGCACAGATCCGGTCCAAGAGCACGAACTGAAGTAAGGCCACCTGCGACACAGCCTGTAGAACACAAGACATTGGAAACCCGAGAGGTGAATCTGATACACCAAACATCACACAGAAATCCCCACTCACAAGGAAAGCCAAAAAACGTTACCACATAGAGGACTAACAGTCAGGAACCATGATGGATGAAAAGGCACTGAAGAGCCAACATCTGGCACCTCCCAGCTCCAGGAGTCTTAACAGAAAGTGCCCCAGGAAGGAGTCTAGATCCCCAAGTGATGCCAGAGAACCAGATACAGCATCAGAAAAAATGTGAACTAAACCTAAAAAAATAAAACTCCCCAACCATAGTGTTAATAACTAAAAATGGCAAACATTGACATTAGGCACAGGCAGGACAATCCCTAGAGAAGCCTCTGAAACACTAACCCTGACAAAGGACAGGGCACCAAAGCCCAAAACAAGTCGGATCCCACAACAGGATAAAGAACAGAGAAGCCAGGTGCACCAACCTCCGGTACCCAGCCCCACCAGATACAAGCCGAGAAGGCAGGGCATACCAGAGATGGGACTGCAAAAGGAGTATCACTGCCTTACCTCTCTGAAGACAAGGGGAAAAAAACCCAGGGCACAAGCTTGAAACATGCTGCACAAAAGTAGCTGATGCCCAAGAAACTGCCCCCCACCCCCCCCTGCAAAGGATACCAGCACAGAGAACTATTGTACTGATATCACAACTATGGATGATGCAACCATCCAAGTACTGTACTGTATTTTCTAGACGTTTGCTGCACGTTCTCAGAATGTGTTCTTGTCCTACTTTTTCAGAGTTTATTTGATTATGCTATGTACTACTATACATATTTAGACTTGGCAATTATTACAGGGGAGCCCTTGAACGTCGCAGCCATACAACAAGGAAAAGGAATATGGAGACAAGTAGAAGCCAATACTGTAGTACCAGAAAATGAGAATGAGTCTTCAAATAAATGAATGATATTTAGTGCATACACTTCCCGAGCTCATTTGTGTGACTACCTTTTCACTGCCATCCAATGGCATGATGGACAAAATGCAATTTAACATAAATGCAAGTTTTTTAGCTTAAAAAGCATCGAGCTCCTAGTTTCTGAATCTTATGCGACTGATTTTGGCCACTGCCTACATGATGGTCAAGGGGGTCTGTAATAAAATAATTACCTAGAAATATTCCTTTAAGTTAAACATTCAAAGAGAATATTTTATAAAGCATAGACAAAGAAAATTGAGCAGACATCCAAATGGACCTTCAGTGTGTGAGGTTACCAGAGCTATCAGGCAAAAAAAAAAACAAAAAAATTAGAAACTAAAAAGTCCATCAAGTAATATATAACAAATCCACTGGCCAGTGTTTAATTTCTAGTTAAAAGGGTAAGCAGTTTTGCTACAAAAATAAAACATAGGTTACCATGAGATCTTAATATGCATGTAGTGCCAAGCCAATCCACTTACCTTCCTCCTCCAAATGTTCGGCAGGCTGTGCTGCTCCCTTCGTGCTGTTGCTTCGTCTTCTTTCCATGATGAGATCAGCCCTATAGTATCAAAACATTTATGGAATGTGAACTTCTTAAATTTCAATTCCTACTTGTAACAAAACAACTTTTAATGTTCAAAAGTGAAGAACTTACAATTACTTCATTACAAAATACAGTGCAATATTAATTGTCAACTTTTACTTTTTTTATAATCAAGCAGATGTAAAGCACTTGGGCAGTAAACTCTCAAACCAGTAATAAACTGTTTAAGCAGAAATGTATTACACTAAATAACTTGTAGTACATGTGGATCACATACATAATCAATGAAGCATTCAGAAAGCATCAACTGATCCCAAATTCACTTATAATGTTGACCAGACCACATACTAGAAAGTGAAGGGATGACGACATTTCGGTCCGTCCTGAACCATTCTCAGGTTGATTGTGCATTGTGCCTCCTCGCCTTCACTTATACTGTATTAGTAATGATCACTAATCAACATGAAAGCCTGACAGCTAGTGTAACCCTTAACTTGTGATGACCATAAATGAATTACAAAAATAGCCACTAGTAAAGTTGATAGTTTTAATAGTAAATGTTTATTAAAGCTGGGGAATTTTTTCTGCCAACCCTTTACTAAGACATGAAAAGGATTCTCCAAGATCCTCTGTTACTACTCAAGTATGTATGACATTTACAAATTAAATCCAGACCACTGCCAATAATAATGTAAGCCATACCAATGCATCCAATTTAACCTTAGAATAAGCATATTTAGGATTTTATTTATTTGTCAATTATATAAACACATTAAGGATGGGTTTAACAGGGAAATAAACTTTAAGAAAACCAAAGCTGCCACCAAATGAACTTTTGATGTCTTAAAAACAAAAAATACCTCCCAAGTGATAGTATTAGATACATATATTGTGCTCCAGTACCTCATATTACTGCACCGTGAATTACCATAAGCACTACTAGTTTACCAACTATTAGAAGCTAGAAAATTTAAATTTGTAAAAGGTTTGCCTGTGGGAGGTGGTCTAGGTCTACTGATTCACAGTGCACTCATCCTGGATTGTGATTCACAATCCAGGCACCTGGATTGTAAAAATCCACGTAGTAATTAAATGCCGCCTTCACTTCAAACTCTCCACAGGATGGGAGGGATCCCTGGAGGCCCCAAAGGAATTTCCTTGCTCGTCTACACTCCTCAAACCCTCAATATAACAAGAAGCTCAAATGTAAAGTCCGCGTATTGACGAATATTAATTAATGCGAGTAAAATGGAGTCAACCCAGAGTGATAAGGGTCGCTTGTCAAGCCTAGAGACGTTGCTCCACCCTTAGTCTCTCCTTCTCTTACTCATACACAACTAACCTCTTCACACGTGTACCGTCGTACCAAGACGTGTACCGTCGTACCAGGACGTGTACCGGCCTTCAGCGGAAGTACCGGGACGAGTACCAGGGTGAGAGTACCAGCCAAGTACCACCTGCACGCCCAGACATTCAAAACAAACTTCACTGGCCGCCAAGAGGGTAACGAACTTAATTCAACCTTATTGTTGAGGCTAAATTATCTGAAATTCTTTCACTGTATCTCTATTCCGCTTTAAGCAGATTAAGTTAAATATATGTAAGGAGATTATTAGCTGTATAGCCTAAAATAAGAGCCAATTCTGTGTCTCCCAATCAACATAGAGTACAAGGAAACACTATTAATGCTTGTTACCCCTATAAACCAGCTCTAACCTCTCATTTAGCTATGAATGGAAGTGCCCAATATGAACTGTTGCACAGAAAAAAGTCCACGTTTTGGTCCATTTATTTTGTTGAGGGCTCGAGAATTGACGGAGTGAATCAAACAACTTTAATAGTAGATCTTGATTACTCAGTTGGCTTCGTTCTCGATTCATTGTCAGGGATCCCGGGTTCGATTCCCGGGCGGAACAGATATGGTTGAGAACGTTTCCACTTAAGCAGGCGATGAGTCACAATAACGTGGCTGAAGTATGTTGACCAGACCACACACTAGAAGTTGAAGGGGCGACGACGTTTTGGTTCGTCCTGGACCATTCTCTGGACCAAGAATTGACTTGAGAATGGTCCAGGACGGACCGAAACGTCGTCGCCCCTTCAACTTCTAGTGTGTAGTCTGGTCAACAGTTTCCACTTAATTTCTCTATACACTTAGCAGTTCTGTAATATAGTACATATTCTACAGTAGATCTTATGATAACATCGGAAAAAGAAAAGGGAACTATCAGGGGAAAAGCGCCAAACCATTATTTATTTATTTATTTATTTATTTATTTATTTATTTATTTATTTATTTATTTATTTATTTATTTATTTATTTATATACAAGAAGGTACATTGGGTTTGTGAGAATACATAGCATAGTATTTACAATCTTGTAATGCCACTAGTACTCGCAGCGTTTCGGGCAGGTCCTTAATCTAACAGATAATTTTAAGTAGGTAAATTCTAGCAGAATTAATAAAATGATAACAGATACATTGCAAGAAAAAAATGAGATGAGAGAGAGTAGTAAGTATATTAAGGCACATTGGTATATTAAAGCTCTGATTGATTACATTGACAGCTTGATTGGTAATTTAAACAAGATTAATAGGCACCATAAATTACGACTATATAGCACTGGGAAGGGGTCAGGATAAGGATTTGGGATGGTACGGGGGGGAAGGAATGGTGCCCAACCACTTGTGGACGGTCGGGGATTGAACGTCGACCTGCATGAAGCGAGACAGTCGCTCTACCGTCCAGCCCAAGTAGTTGGGCTGACATCGGAAGAACGCATAATTAGTTAAATTCAGGTAAAGGAAAAGTCATCCCTTCGATTCTTTTTTTTTTTAAGTTTCGTTAATTTATTATGCACCCCATACTCATCCTATGAGCGGTAGAGGAAAGTGTTACAGAGGCATATAATGAGTTCAGTGTGTTTACAATTTCTAAGATGGATTACAATTATATAAACCCTCATGATGATGACTTTATAGATTACCTTCAGGACGACAATGAAGGTATGAGAGAGAAACGGCAAAACCATGTACATAGAGTTTACCCTCAGGTAAATTCAGGTAAATTACTGTTCTCCAGATTATTACAAGATTTCAACCAACTACGAACCACTTAGTTTGATGAAAGGGAGCAGTAGAACAACAGAAGTACACTTACATCACATCAACATTTCAGAATGTTTGGTAATATGTTTATTGTTTGCGATGTGTGTCTATGTATGTATTAACACGTTGTACTGAACGGGGTGAGAATAGCTTGAGCTACCTCATCCCTTTGTGTGTATTTTACCTCAATAAACTTATTTCAATTTCAATTTCAATCGCATCAGGCTTGGATACCCATGTGCATGGGAAATAGGCTTACAGGTTCCGCAAGATGAGAGGAAATGTCAGCACTGTGGAGAAATGCCCGACAGACCACTGGAACATTATCTAACGCAGTGCATAGTTACAAACCCATTAAGATTTCAACTTAGATTCAAGAGAGCAGAAGTTGTTAAACACATATGGCAAAATCTTATTGAAGCGACCATACGAGTCATAAATACTCATACTCCGCCTAAGTAAAACAGAAACAAGCAACACTTAGTGGGCCAGTCAGAGGCTTAAGGCCCGCGCAGGAATTTCCATGAAAAAAAAGTAAATTACGTCCATTCCGCACAATTGCCTTTAAAAACTATGGAGTTCATTTGAGGAATTCTGTTCGCTCCACCTGTTCCTCAAACAAACGAATAGCCTGCGTGTACTCTGGCGTAATTAAGGCTCTTTCCACTATTGCGCTTCAATTTATATTATTTTATTCATATATACCAGAGTTCTTACATTCTTGTAAAGCCACTAACACACACACAGCGTTTCGGGCAGGTCCTTAATCTTAATTTTCCCCGGAATACGACCCGCCTAAATAGTTTAACAACCAACCATTCATTGCTGGGTGAACAGAGGCTACAGTTTTAGATATGAACCCAGGCCAAATCGCTCGTGACGCGCAGGGCGAGTGTGTTACCATTGCGCCACGGAGACTATTGCCCTTCAAGTACTTAAGGAAATTACATTGAAATAGTGTGTATCATTGATTTTCTCATTTATATATCCCGCTGTTGTGATTTCCTTGTGTACTAAATAATTATCATCATCATAATTAGCATTAAAGCGTGGGTTGAACATGTATATGAGTGGGATTGGGTGGTTATAAATAGGAGCTGCCTTGATCGTATAGGCCAATAGGCCCTCTGCAGTCACCCTTTTTATTATGTTCTTATATTCTTATCATCATCATCATCATCATCATCATCATCATCATCATCATCATCATCATCCGTAGAAGAAAAAAAAGTTGTTTTTAAGAGAGTCTACAAGAACTGCAGATCTTAACCCATTTTCTTATATTCATTTTCTTTGACTCAGTTCATGCCAAACATCACTGAAACATTTTCTCTCGACATCACATTATACTTAGGATAAGATATGATAACATATTTATTCGGGTAGAGGTACATACATTGAAAATGAGTTACAAACATAATTTCGAATTAATAGATAGAGCTAGTACATATAATGCCTCAAGCCACCAATGCCCACAGCGTTTCGGGCAATTTAGGGTATAACTTGTTATTATTGAATATGCTTCCAAATCTGCCACATATCTTGGAGGTGCCTAAGACCTAAGAAATTCTTTTCCCGGCCCTGTTTATATGTGCCCTATACCCATCTTCTGGCACTTTGATTGGTATATACACAGGAAAAAGTTAGAGTCACGTATTGGGCTCAAGAAGTTACCTTCAATTTTCACTTAATTATATATTACCGACTTAATAGGGTAATTATATAATTCGTTTAATGTATATATTATCTTATTTTTGTATAGAAACCGGTGTATATGTTACGTAATTACGTAAATCTGTGCAAACACTCCATACAAATAAAAGGGGCCAGTCTTTGGAACTCACTCCCTAATGAATTAAAAAATAATCCAACCCATCCCCTGTTCGAAAGTAAAACCAAAAAGTACCTAATTTCATCCTAATTTTTTACCTTCTGCTTCAAACTCACACTGTATCTTGTACAACCCAATTCCCCCTATACTAGTATTTAAATAAATAAATAAATAAATAAATAAATAAATAAATAAATGTTTATTTAGGTAAGGTACATACATACAAGAAATTTTTACAAAGATTGGTTGACTTATAGGTAGAGCTAGTACATACAATGCCTAAAGCCACTATTACGCAAAGCGTTTCGGGCATTAAGACAATATCCTTACCAGTGTAATCACCTCTGTCAAATTATATTGTAGTTATTTGTTGATATAAAGCCAAATATCCCCAGTTTGCTAACTGTAGGTAGTAACTGAGTGATTGTAACCTATCCACCGCTGCCCACTGGATGGGGGGCGGTGTGCAGGACAAACATATCAATTGTGACACTAGGCTCTCCACATATGTCAGTTGCTTAATTTAGAACCTGTACTTGTGGTCGATCTCGAACCCATTGTTGATGTGACGACTTATATTGAATTTTGTAACTAGCTCATCAAGATTGTAACTTGCTTAGCTAAATGAATTGTGGGGTTCAGTCCCTGAGCCCATTATGTGCCTCTGTAACCCTTTCCACTACCGCCCACAAGATGGGTATGGGGTGCATAATAAATGAACTAAACTAAAAAAAAACTATAAAATCTTGCTACAATGTACCCTTACATCTTACCTGATATGTTAGATTAAAAGTCTATTTCCCTCCCTCCCATTCTCCCTCCCTCCCACTGCCTCTAATACTCCCCTATCAATTCTCTCTTTAACTCTCATTTCTTTTTCATTCCCTCCCGTTCGCTCACTCTCCCATTCACTCTCCCTCCTTTCTTCCAGTTCTCTACCTCCCCTTCCCTCCCATTCTCTCCATCCCATATTCTCTCCTGAAGCTCAGATCAAAAGAGTATGTGAGGCTGGCTAACAACAGAACTGTCTTTAGAAACTTGTGTAATGAGTCATTTAGAATCTTGTATACCACATATGTAAGACCAGTCTTGGAATATGCGGCTCCAGCATGGAGTCCATACCTTCTAAAGCATAAGACGAAGTAGGAGACGGTTCAAAGCTATGCCACTAGCCTAGTCCCGGAACTAAGAGGTATGAGTTACAAGGGAAGGTTGTGTGAATTGCACCTCACGTCGCTGGAACACAGAAGAATTCGGCGAGAAATGATCACCACATACAAAATTTTCGGGAAATTGACAGGGTAGATAAGGACAGATTATTTAACACTGGTGGTACTCGAATAAGGGGACACAGATGGAAGCTGAGTACCCAAATGAGCCACAGGGACGTTAGAAAGAACATTTTTAGTGTCAGAGTAGTTAATAAATGGAATGTATTAGACAGTGATGTGGTGGAGGCTGAGTCCATACACAGTTTAAAATGTGGATATGATAGAGGTCAATAAGCTCCAGAACCTGTACACCAGTAGCTTGACGGTTGAAAGCCGCGACCAAAGAACCGAAGCTGAACCCATGCAAAGACAACTAGGTGAGTACATTGTGTCAGCGCAGGGGACAACCCGCAGCTATCCTAACACACTCTATATTCCACATTTTCAAAACTTTCCTTCATCTCTCCATCTTCTTTACGTAAAACATCGCATGGGTTGGAAGGAGACCAGGAGAAGGGAGGTGGGAGGCGCCATGGTGGGGAAGGGGAAGGGGTATTGGCAGGGACGGTGACGAGGAAGTGAAAGGTATTGCCGTGGTGAAGAAGGGAGGGATATTGGAAGGGGACATGATGGGGAAAGGGGGAACGGACAGGGGAGGGAAAGATGAGAATGGCAGGGAGTGAGGAAGGGCAGGGCAGGCAGAGAGAGAGGGCAGTATTCATGGAGGGTAGGGAGGGAAAGTACAGGGAGTAAGGGATGGGAGGGAGGGCGGCACATCTTGTGTAATATGTGCTGCTCGCGGCCTTCGGAGGGGGTACGCGGACCTCCTCCACAGGGAGCCACCTAGCCTCGTGTTCTTGGTCACTCCTGGTGAGGGCAGCCTGTTGTCTCGTGATGAGGCAACAGGCTGCTTCCTTGTGAGGCAGTCTGCTGACTCTTAGTGAGGTGAGCTTCTAACTTTTTGTAAGATACCGACCTTCTACAGTTCCCACTTTTTTTTTTTTTTTTAGATATATACAAGAGTTGTTACATTCTTGTACAGCCACTAGTACGCGCAGCGTTTCGGGCAAGTCCTTAATCCTATGGTCCCTGGAATACGATCCCCCGCCGCGAAGAATCGTTTTTTCATCTAAGTACACATTTTACTGTTGCGTTAAACAGAGGCTACAGTTAAGGAATTGCGCCCAGTAAATCCTCCCCGGCCAGGATACGAACCCATGACATAGCGCTCGCGGAACACCAGGCGAGTGTCTTACCACTACACCACGGAGACTGTTTCCTCCTAGCCTCAGGGCGGAGAGGCAAAACATTGAATCAAAACAAATACAAAACATTGTTCCTTATCAATAATTACACACAAAAATCACAATAGCGTGATGAATCAAATGAATAAATCCAAAAGGACCGAGACGAGGTTTCGAATGCTCGTCTGGCCCTTGTGGATTTGTTTATCAGTAATGCTCACTCATTGTCCCTCACTTTACCAATAAGGTAGAACTTGCTAGCAATTTTAGACAAATAATTTCAAAGAAGAAATGCTGAGATCAATGTTTAATTTGTAACAAAACTCTTCAAGATGTACAAAAGTTGATTGGAAATTACAATTTTCAGACGTACTAAGATAATCGTTATATACTATGAAAAAATTTAGTCATTTATATATAGATCTAAACGTATACACACTTTATGTGTGTGTGTGTGTTCTCAGTATTACTTTGTATACTATATACACAATAACTGCCACTCAGGATGAGTTGGGGGTGCACAATAAACTACCACTCACAGGACGAGTATGGGGTGCACAATAAACTACCACTCACAGGACGAGTATGGGGTGCACAATAAACTACCACTCACAGGATGAGTATGGGGTGCACAATAAACTACCACTCACAGGATGAGTATGGGGTGCACAATAAATTACCACTCACAGGATGAGTATGGGGTGCACAATAAACTACCACTCACATGATGAGTATGGGGTGCACAATAAACTACCACTCACAGGATGAGTATAGGGTGCACAATAAACTACCACTCACAGGATGAGTATGGGGTGCACAATAAACTACCACTCACATGATGAGTATGGGGTGCACAATAAACTACCACTCAAAGGATGAGTATGGGGTGCACAATAAACTACTACTCACAGGATGAGTATGGGGTGCACAATAAACTACCACTCACAGGATGAGTATGGGGTGCACAATAACTACCACTCACAGGATGAGTATGGGGTGCACAATAAACTACTACTCACAGGATGAGTATGGGTGCACAATAAACTACTACTCACAGGATGAGTATGGGGTGCACAATAAACTACTACTCACAGGATGAGTATGGGTGCACAATAAACTACCACTCACAGGATGAGTATGGGGTGCACAATAAACTACCACTCACAGGATGAGTATGGGGTGCACAATAACTACCACTCACAGGATGAGTATGGGGTGCACAATAAACTACCACTCACTAGATGAGTAGGGGTGCACAATAACTATCATTCACAGGGTGAGTATGGGGGTGCACAATAAACTATAGTTCACAGGAAGAGTGTAGGGTGCACAATTAACTACACTCACAGGATGAGTATGAAAGTCCTGTTGAAAAATATTATTTGGTGTAGTATGTGTATGACATGTTTAGAATCGAGAAATATATACATATAAAACATCCACTAGACAGTGTGACATTGTAATTGCCAGAATTAGGCTGGGATAACGATATCTATGGCAGGTGGCTGCAGGTAATATATCCCCCAATGGTGAACATTCCAGTTGTAAACTATGTGAACAAGACACAGGTTCGGACGTAGGTTCGAATCCTCGTCACGGCCCTTGTGGATTTGTTCATTTATGTGAACAAGAGCTGGGACATACTCTCCAACACTATATCTGTGATTGCCTTGTTATCAGTGATTTCAGACCAAATGGTATGAGGTACTTTGAGCTCTGTAATTACTTCATACACTCAGGAATATTGGAAGACATTCTTGTGTTGTACACAGATTTTGCTAGTTTAGGCTACAATAGATCTGATTCCATGTATCAGTAACTATCCTGTGAGATGGGAATATTATATATGAACGTATAGCTAGTTTTTTATCTATGCTGTGTAATCTTTAATATAGAATAGGGGTAGCAGCACATTGCTGTGTATATCTAAACTTGTTAATAAAAAAAATGTATATATATGACTGCATATGTCATATATGGCCATTTCGGCATTTATTTATTTCATTGGTTAAAGGATGTACAGCATTTTATCGGTATTCGGAAGTTAATATCACAATTTAGGACTCTTTATTTACATGGCATTTCCGCTGTGGTTGAATTGGACTCCTGTAGGTTGAAATATATATATTTGTTTCTTGTGTGGCGTGTATTGGTTGCTGCAGCCCTCATGATGAGTTTGATGGCAGGAGTAATACTTCACTTCAGAGATTTGAAGGTATTTAGTAAACTTGAAATGTTTATAATGCTTTTATGTTTAGCAATGTTTAAGGCTATAAATAAAGGTGCTGTAATTTGTACTTGGGTTTGGAGTTGTAAGTAATAATTTGTGTTGAGTATTGATGTGTCTGAGGTCATTTTGATGTCATAGATACTGTTACTAAAATGACAGAGTTTCGGAATATCAATGTTAATCCTGTTGAACCGGAGTTTAAGTTAACAAAAACAGAGAGAAAGCAACTTAGTTTACCACAATAAAGTGACAAGCAAGGACTATATTTCCTACAGTGTGCGAGGCTTCTCTCTTGCACTTGCTTCTTGCTTATCATGCAATGATCTGTCATATATATACTGTACTGACCTGACGCCTCGTTTTGCGGCGTCTTGATCAAGAAACGAAAGGATTTACGGGATGCCTCCCTGACCCAGGAGGTAAGATGGCTGTCGGAAGTGTTCCACAGGGCGATTATCCTCAATAATTGTCCACTGTTGGGAAACGAGACCATGGCCCCGCCCCCTCCCAACCCATGACCCTCCGTACACCTCACTGTACCAATGTTTGCCCCCCTCAACCATCTATGTATTTTATTTTATTTTGATTAGCTTAATTAAAGCTGCCGCCCAGTTGGGTGGGTGTGGAGCACATGACTGTAAAGCTGCCGCCCAGTTGGGTGGGTGTGGAGCACATGACTGTAAAGCTGCCGCCCAGTTGGGTGGGTGTGAAGCACATGACTGTAAAGCTGCCGCCCAGTTGGGTGGGTGTGGAGCACATGACTGTAAAGCTGCCGCCCAGTTGAGTGGGTGTGGAGCACATGACTGTAAAGCTGCCGCCCAGTTGGGTGGGTGTGGAGCACTTGACTGTAAAGCTGCCGCCCAGATGGGTGGGTGTGGAGCACATGACTGTAAAGCTGCCGCCCAGTTGGGTGGGTGTGGAGCACTTGACTGTAAAGCTGCCGCCCAGATGGGTGGGTGTGGAGCACATGACTGTAAAGCTGCCGCCCAGTTGGGTGGGTGTGGAGCACATGACTGTAAAGCTGCCGCCCAGTTGGGTGGGTGTGAAGGACATGGCTGTAAAGCTGCCGCCCAGTTGGGTGGGTGTGCAGCAAGACTAGTAACTGTGTGACTCACCATAGATGTACAGTGCCTTGTATAGTGACTGTAGTGAGCCTCTTGTTGAATCACTTGTGATATAATAAGATTACTGTTATGTATATATATATATATATATATTTGTGTAAATGATTGTATATATATATATGTAGATGTATATGTAACATTAACAATTGTGTAACAAGTTTCAAAAGATTGTCACTTGATTAGCTAAACGAACTAATGGGTTCAGTTCCTGAACCCATTATGTGCCTCTGTAACCCTTTACACCACCGCCCAAGGGATGGGTATGGGGTGCATAAACACAGAAATAGAATTTAATGCCACATATAGGTACTTCTTTAAGGTTAAAGATAGTATAACATTTGATTGTCTTTGGAAGGACAGTCAACAATTTAGAACTCTTTATTTGCATGACATTTCTGTATTTTTTTAGTTGGAATTTCGAAATACGAAATAAATATATATTACTCGTGTTGTGTCCATGTGTTTTCTTGCATCCTTCTAATAATAATAATAATAACACCAAATTAGGTGTGAAAAGTAGAGGTGCAATAGGCACTCTGAGAGAGAACTCTATCAACATCAGAGGCCCGAGACTGTTCAACACGCTTCCACTACACATAAGGGACATAACTGGCCGACCCCTCACAGTGTTCAAGAGAGAACTATCAACATCAGAGGCCCGAGACTGTTCAACACACTTCCATTACACATAAGGGACATAACTGGCCGACCCCTCACAGTGTTCAAGAGAGAACTATCAACATCAGAGGCCCGAGACTGTTCAACACACTTCCATTACACATAAGGGACATAACTGGCCGACCCCTCACAGTGTTCAAGAGAGAACTATCAACATCAGAGGCCCGAGACTGTTCAACACACTTCCATTACACATAAGGGACATAACTGGCCGACCCCTCACAGTGTTCAAGAGAGAACTATCAACATCAGAGGCCCGAGACTGTTCAACACGCTTCCACTACACATAAGGGACATAACTGGCCGACCCCTCACAGTGTTCAAGAGAGAACTATCAACATCAGAGGCCCGAGACTGTTCAACACACTTCCACTACACATAAGGGACATAACTGGCCGACCCCTCACAGTGTTCAAGAGAGAACTATCAACATCAGAGGCCCGAGACTGTTCAACACACTTCCACTACACATAAGGGACATAACTGGCCGACCCCTCACAGTATTCAAGAGAGAACTTGACAAACATCTAAAAAAGATACCTGATCAACCAGGCTGTGGCTTATACGTTAGGCTGCGAGCATTCGCGTCCAACAGCCTGGTTGACCAGTCCAGCAACGAGAAGGCCTGGTCGACGACCGGGCCGCGGGGACGCTAAGTCCCGAAACTATCTCAAGGTAACCTCAAGGTGAAGGAAATTAGTTCACTTATATAATAGTTCAACAACACGAGGCAGGTTTGGTTTTCAGCCTAGCTGAAAATTAAGTCTAATATTACATTTACACATGAATTGAATCTTTCATTCACCTTCAAACACTACGGAAGTGTAGTGTTTCTCAATAATAATAATAATAATAATAATAATAATAATAATAATAATAATAATAATAATAATAATAATAATAATAATATAATAATATAGATAACCACTATAGCAAGAATGGGCGCATGTGTGTGTATATGAGGGTGGGGGGGGGGTTAGAAATAGCCTAAGCTACTCTATCCCTTTGAGATGTATTTCTTTCTTATCTCAATAAACATACTTGAACTTGGGCGCATGTGGCCAGTTCTTCACAAGAGCCAGCAGCAGGATTACCAAGGTCGGCGCCGGGGATTATGTTATTAAATTTTTGACAAGTAGGTGCTAATTGCGAGCGGCATGAGGTCACCTGCCCTCACAGGTCAACGCCACACCCAAGACGCCCCGATGATTGTTATAACACTAGCGATCGTTAGAGCAATGCTAATAACACCAACATTGGTATTGACAATACCAATAATAATTTAGTACACAGCCATACACAGTTTTGATTCCATATATAATTCAGCAAAAATGCAAATCGTCATAATTCTTCATGGTAAATCATGGCCATGAAGGATTTGATCGCGCGGGATACATGATTGTGGGTGCTGGGGGTGTATGGGTGGGTGTTGGGGGTGTATGGGTGGGTGCTGTGGGTGATGGGGGTGTATGAGTGTAGGTGCTAGGGTGTATGAATGAGGGGTGCCTGGGTGTATGAGTGGGTGCTGGAGGTGTATGGGTGGGTGATGGGGGTGATGTTCAAACTCAAGTTACTTTAGTTAGATAATAACAGTCATCCCAAAGAAGATAGAGTCGCTTAGGCTATTTCTACCCCTCTATAACAGGTGACTGAAGGAAGCTCACAAAACAAAGCTCACAAAATTCCAAAATGGCTTTTAACATTGTGTATAATAACCTGTACATTAAGTATTATGCTTAAAATGTATAATGTTTATCAAGTTTATATTTTCAATACCAGTAAGTCGATAATAATAATAATAACAACAATAATAATAATTATAATTCTTCAACTAGAATTACAAATAATAATAATAATAGAGGCATAATAATAATAATAATAATAATAATTATAATTCTTCAACTAGTATTACAAATAATAATAATACTAAAGGCAAAAATAATAATAATAATAATAATAATAATAATAATAATAATAATAATAATAATAATAATAATAATAATAATAATAATAATAATAATTCAAACATATTGTATACGACAGGTTAATGTCACAGTTAATGTCATCATTAATAACTGATGAATGTCACAGCTGGTAAACAATAAATGAATTGTTAATGCCAGATGGTAAACAATTATAACAAATGGTTAATGACAGATGATAAGCAATTATTAAATGGTTAATGACAAAGCCGGTAGACAATTAATATAAATGGTTAATGCCAGCACCATTACAAGACCCCCCAGGGCAGTTGAACGCACTACTGATATCAGAACAAGGTCTCAACAAATAGAATGTAATTATGGATTATCATTTAACTCCCTCGCAAGTTAACGGTTAAAGGAAGATATCACAAACAATAAACCTCTAATGGTGGACATTCTAATAATACAAGAACTTAAACTTTGCAGTAGCTTTAGGTATTGTATGTACTAGTTTTATGTATAAATCCAACATTATGTTTGTAACTCTTCATCTATGTAAGTACTTTTACCTGAATAAAAAAAATTGAATTTGAATTTGAATTTAGACGAACAGGATAACCAACTCAAAACCACGATGACTTAGAAGGCGCTACATATATCACTGGAATTAGCAGCTTAGTGTAGAAATATTACCGGCAACACTGTCCTCAAGTCAGTGAGAGAGAGAGAAAAAAACAGGAATGCAAAAATACAAATGGAAGATTAGGAATAAGTAGGCCTAGAGCCGTTAACGACTCATTGGTCGAATATTAGTTGTGACAACTACACCAGTTCATAGGTGTAGAATTTGCACACTTACACATATGTGTGAGCTGTGTACTTACCTAGTTGTGCTTCCGGGGGTTGCGCTCTGGCTCTTTGGTCCCGCTTGTGTGTGCAGACATGTGTGAGCAGTGTTGCAGATATGTGTGAGCTGTGTTGCAGACATGTGTGAGCAGTGTTGCAGACATGTGCAACACCATGTGTGTGTGGACCAACACAACACACACCTCGAAACTTGTCACAACACCGGGCGCTCTTAACTAACCAGCAAGTATACTCTAATCCTAAACATTATCCTGGGCAAGAGTAAACTTTTAGTGTTGGTATACACCGTGAAGGGCGATACATCTCTCCGGGGCACAGTATACACCTATATGCAAACTTATATATTAATGACCATTTGCATTTTTGCTGAATTATATACGCGATCAAAACTGTGTATGGCTGTGTACTAAATTATTATTGGTATTGTCAGTAGCAGTGTTGGTGTTATTAGCATTGCTCTAACGATCGCTAGTGTTATAACAATCATCGGGGCGTCTTGGGTGTGGCGTTGACCTGTGAGGGCAGGTGACCTCATGCCGCTCGCAATTAGCACCTACTTGTCAAAAATTTAATAACATAATCCCCGGCGCGCCGACCTTAGTAATCCTGCTGCTGGCTCTTGTGAAGAACTGGTCACATGCGCCCATTCTTGCTATAGTGGTTACCTTTATTATTATTATTGTTATTATTATTATTATTATTATTAATATTATTATTATTACTACTACTTATACTACTACCACTACTATTGCTACTGCTTAATCATCGTTTACTAATAAGCTATTGTAGTTGCCTTAACTCTGCGAAGGTTCATAGGCTTTCACCCAACACCAAACTACTCTAACAATTTTGTGATGAATATTTATCAAAACTTTGTAACAAAATAATATTTTATTATATATGATGACCTTGTCAGATGAGAAGTAAGTACAGAAGCCTGTATCTCACTGGTTACAGCGCTACACGCTATACTCACATTCCTTGTAGTAATATACATTATTGATGAGTGTAAGTGAAGAATTTGGTCACGCGGGATACATGATTGTGGGTGTATGAGTGGGTGATGGGGGTGTATGGGTGGGTGTTGGAGGTGTATGGGTGGGTGCTGGGGGTTTATGGGTGGGTGTTGGAGGTGTATGGGTGGGTGCTGGGGGAGGGTCGGGGGGTGGTGGAGGCGGCTCTGTGGTGGATCAGGTTGCAGGAAACTGTGGTGGACGGAGTGCCACTGTGGCCACTAGCAGGGCCATTGTGGCATTGTGGGGGGCCATACAAGGGATACCGCCAACTACACCACCACACACCCACACACACACATGTTTACATGTGTGTGTGTGTCTACATGTTACATGTTACATCAGAAGCATCTACCACTAGCCAACGTCCTTCAAGAATTTGAAGAAAGGAGCTTCCAAAAGCTGTATACAACCTATTAAGCCTTATTCTAGCATGCACTACCCTGACGTGGGACCATATCTACATAAACCCCAAAAATAAAGCACTTCTTTATTAATCGAGTAGTAAACATGAGGAACTGGACAAGCCCTTCTCATGAAATTCGACTCTCTTTCATTTTTATAATATATAAAATGATATATTTATGGCTCAAATCTTTACATAAACAATCAGCCTAGTTTGCATCTAATGGTCTGTTTTGTTTGTAATTCTAAGTAATAATTTAATCAATAAATTAAAATAGGGAGGAAGGGTGTATGCTACAGGAGATGCATGGCTTGTGTGTTTAGTAGGTAAAGGGGGAGTGGATAGGCTGTTTAGGCTGGGCAGGATAGGCTCCTCGGTAATCATTATATATCTCTTGTTTGGTAACACCGCTCTCCCTCCCACTCGACCGCCCATACCCGCCCTTTCTACCATCCCTTCTGACGTCCCCGCCCTCTCCACCGCCCTTTCTACCGCCCCTTCTGACGTCCCCGCCCTCTCCACCGCCCTTTCCTGCACTCTCTACCTTCCGAGCAAACTAGAATCCCACTGTGATAACTGGTAAGATACAATATCCCACTGAGATCACTGGTAAGATACAATATCCCACTGAGATCACTGGTAAGATGCAGTATCCCACTGTGATCACTGGTAAGATACAATATCCCACTGTGATCACTGGTAAGATGCAATATCCCACTGTGATCACTGGTAAGATGCAATATCCCACTGAGATCACTGATAAGATACAATATCCCATTGTGATCACTGGTAAGATGCAATATCCCACTGTGATCACTGGTAAGATGCAATATCCCACTGTGATCACTGGTAAGATACAATATCCCACTGTGATCACTGGTAAGATGCAATATCCCACTGTGATCACTGGTAAGATGCAATATCCCACTGTGATCACTGGTAAGATGCAATATCCCACTGTGGTCACTGGTAAGATGCAATATCCCACTGTGATCACTGGTAAGATGCAATATCCCACTGTGGTCACTGGTAAGATGCAATATCCCACTGTGATCACTGGTAAGATGCAATATCCCACTGTGATCACTGGTAAGATGCAATATCCCACTGAGATCACTGGTAAGATGCAATATCCCACTGTGATCACTGGTAAGATGCAATATCCCACTGTGATCACTGGTAAGATGCAATATCCCACTGAGATCACTGGTAAGATACAATATCCCACTGTGATCACTGGTAAGATGCAATATCCCACTGAGATCACTGGTAAGATGCAATATCCCACTGTGATCACTGGTAAGATGCAATATCCCACTGAGATCACTGGTAAGATACAATATCCCACTGTGATCACTGGTAAGATGCAATATCCCACTGAGATCACTGGTAAGATGCAATATCCCACTGTGATCACTGGTAAGATACAATATCCCACTGTGATCACTGGTAAGATACAATATCCCACTGTGATCACTGGTAAGATACAATATCCCACTGTGATCACTGGTAAGATACAATATCCCACTGTGATCACTGGTAAGAATATATACATGGTGAAAGTAGCAAAATAAAAATTACATTGCCAATGATATTCCTTTTCAATCGCATTATAAGTAATTAAAAATATATATAAATAAATTATTGTAGGCTTCGCTAAAGGGAAGATTGTGATTGGTGACACGAGGACGAGGGGCGGGGTCAGCATAGGGCTCCATCGAAGGTAAGGCTGTGATTGGCGATAAGGGGGAGAGGGGGCGGGGTCAACGAAGGTCGGGACTTCTCATTGGTCGACCCCGGTGCATATAAGTGACTCGTCTCAAGAAATCTTGTCACGTTACGTGCCCAGCTCTAGGAGTTCGAAGAGCATCGAGAGGTCACGGAAGGCAGGCAAGCTTTGCATTCAAGCAGACGAGGAGATAATTGTTTGTGCGAGTGAGGTTGGCAATCATCATGGCAGGAGCTACTTCACACCACTCCACTCAACATCTTCTCCAGCAGGTAAGGCTCCACTTACACATTCGTAAAGTTTAAAGTCGTTGAACATAAGGAATGTGGAAAAAAGGTTTCTGGTTCATGCGAGGCAGAAATAGTGTAAGTGCTGGCACACGAGAGGCGCAGAAACCTTGACTTATTTAAACTAAGTCAAGGTTTCATATATCTGTTGTAATCTTAAATATTTTCTAGTTTGATTTCGTTATCGCGAGTTATATCTTTATAGTTTCGTTACTTGGCTTATGTTACCTTTGCGCTATCTTCGTCCATTTTTTATACTTGTCAGGCCTCCCCCTATTAACATTTTTAAAGGGGGTGGGGGAGATTCCAATTTTATTGTTCTTAATTTATTCTCGTAAGATAGTTTATTGAAGCTGGAAATAGCATTAGCAATCTTCATTGTATGATTTTGTAGTGTATATTTATCCTGTATTAGGGCAACGGAAGAGCCATTGTCATGCTAGGTTGTAAGGCAAGATAACCTCAGTTATGACTTTATACCACAAGTATGACTTTATAAAGTATGCCACCTCATACTTTATACGCCCTTGTGGGGTATAAAGTCTCACTGGTCTTATTACAATCATTAGGACGCTAGTATCTTGCTTGTACGTCTATACTAATTACTACCACATTCATTACGCAATCTGATTTTCCAATATTCAATTAATTTTAGCACCTATTAGGCTTCATTTGCCACCGTCTTGCTTTCCAGAGCCTTGTGTTCAAGCAATATTGCTACGTATATATATTTGTGTACACTCGTTTGCAAATTGATTACTTGCTATTTACTCCATTTTTATTGACGCATATTATTAATAATAAACGCGAGAGGCATCACTGCTGTCACTTGTTCACACCTCGTCCAATTTATATTTATTCTTTCTCAAAAAATCAAAATCAAAATATTTATTCAGGTAAAAGCACATACATAGAAGATGAGTTACAAATATAATGTTGGATTTACAGATAGAGCTAGTACATGCAATACCCAAAGCCACTAATACGCACAGCGTTACGAGAAACTTGGGCAAAATAAATTTGGGGCAATTATAAATTCTATTAATTATCCATGTTCTGATTGGTCTCCGGTATAATGTTCTCATTTGTGTTCTTTATTATAATATTTTTGAATGTTGTTATTTCCCCACTTATGTTAGGCTCACATTTCTTAAGCCACACCCGAGATATTTTGCATATTTTAATGTTCGGTGTTTATTTTCAGCGAGGAGCCATGTTCAACAGTCCCGGAGTGGGTAGTCCCCAGCTGTGGTCGGGGATGGGTGGCAGTTACGGCTTGGGCGGCTCTTCCACGCCCCTCAGTCCTCTCTACCGCTTTCCTGATCTGTCCTACCCTGCCTCTGCTAATGTAGGAGTCCATGGAGCCTTCAGCGGCCTACACCACCACTACCCACAGCAGGCTCTTGTTGGCGGCGTGACTCCACCCATGTCCCCTCCACTTGACCACCACCACACACCTCCCAAGGAAGGCGAGTCTGGCTCCTGGTGGAGTATTGGCAGCACCGTCGGCACTGCGCCGCCCATCCCCCACAATTACCAGTACCATCCCCAGCAGCAGCAGCAGCAGCAGCCGCAGCCGCAGCAGCAACATCAGCAGCAGTACCCTGGTATGATGGTGGGGTCAGTAGGACAAGTGGCTACAGGCTTCCCTTCAAGTCTGCACCAGCCGGTCTCATACAACATGACGCAGGAGGCGTTCCTTCACCACCAAAGTCAGATCGCAGCCGCCCTCCTCAAGAGCCAAGGCGCTGTAAATGTTCGCCGTTGTCGCAGATGCCGCTGTCCTAACTGTCAAGATGTCTCCCAGGACGGCCAGGCTGGCAAGAAGAAACAGCACGTCTGTCACGTGCCAGGCTGCGCTAAAATCTATGGGAAGACCTCTCACCTGAAGGCGCACCTTCGCTGGCACGCCGGAGAACGCCCGTTCGTGTGTAATTGGCTCTTCTGCAACAAGGCGTTCACTCGCTCCGACGAGCTCCAGCGACACCTGCGAACTCACACCGGAGAGAAGCGATTCCTGTGCGTAGAGTGTGGTAAACGCTTCATGCGCTCCGACCACCTAAACAAACATGTCAAGACCCACGAGAACAGACGAACACGGACGACCCCCATACAATCTGACGACCACCTTGACATTGAGAACTGTGATGATGATGACGACGAAGACGACGACGACGACGATGATGATCTCCCACATGATGTCAACGACCTACCAACCCTAGAAGACGATTTCCCTGCATCAACACTGCCAGATTCTCCCACATCTGAGGCAGAGATACCGATCTCCAGAACGTGTGAGGGAGAATCTTCTCACCCCCTAGTTGAACATAGTACTCCGTACCCCCAGGGGGTACATGGTTCCCCCTACCCCCAGCGGGAACATAGTGTCCCTTGCCCCCAGGTAATCCCTAGCCCCCAGGAAGTCCCCAGCCCCCAGGAAGCCCCCAGCTCTCACCCTCAGCCGTACTCACACCGCCTCCACGACATTCTCAATACCTCTTGTATATAACATCTAACACCAAACATTCACGTACACACTAACACATCTGTACCTGGCTATACCCCTAAGCAGTTCTTAAAATTAGGTTATTGAATTGAATACACTTAATACTGTATATAGTAGGAACGTGTTGTATATAGCTGTTCTTGCCGTTCACAAAGTAATAATGACAAAAGTATTTGTAAAAGGTAAACTGTAAAATATTAAAGTATAGCAATAAAGTTTAATAATCTTTCGTTCCTCCTCACTTGAGATCATGTTTTTAATTTTATGTTGTTGATGATTTGTACTAAGCTGGGAGTATGACGCAGGAAGGTCACTAAGCTGGGAGTATGAACAAGGAAGGTCATTAATCTGGGAGTATGACGCAGGAAGATCACTAAGCTGGGAGTATGACGCAGGAAGGTCACTAAGCAGGGAGTATGAACAAGGAAGGTCATTAATCTGGGAGTATGACGTAGAAAGGTCACTAAGCTGGGAATATGACGCAGGAAGGTCACTAAGCTGAGTGTATGATACAGGAAGGTCTCGCATGAGGCTGCATTTCATTTTACCTAAACAATAAACAAAATAAGGCAAATAACCACCAATACTGCCATAATAAAGATTAAAATAAAGACTTTTACTAACAAATCTTCACATTTACAATTCCAATAATACGTACCCCAGCAGAAACAGTTAAGAATATAAATATCACTACAATATAATTATAAATAGCTCATTCATAATTATCTTAACCTACAAACACCAACATTCACTTTATAATAAAGTACTATTAATATTTTTAGTTAACACGGAAATATTACTACTGCAGTAATTAAACTAAATATTCATAAGGAATAATAGATAATAGGAAAATAGTATTATAGATATAAATAGGAGCTGCCTACTAACGCCTAGTATGGGCCAATTATAGACCTTCTGACCTTCTTTTATTCTTATGTATCATTATTATTATTACATAATGAAAATTGAAAAATATAAAATGGAAATTATTTTGACATTTGAAATACAACTTTATTATCAGTATTATTCATTGCTTTGATGATTGCTTAATTCATCACTTTATTGTTAGTCGTCCATCTTTCCCGCTGTAATCAACACGACGAGTCATGGCTGACGTTCTAATTTAGATATGAACGTGGATAATACTGTTGAGGAATGGATACTATTTACTGTTGTGTCAACAGCCTCACTTGACACTATGTCTTCATGTGCAGGGATCCACAAAAATCTAAGCCTATAATTATAATAAAGAGCAATAAAGCAATAAAGTTTAATAATCTTTCGTTCCTCCTCACTTGAGATCATGTTTTTAATTTTATGTTGTTGATGATTTGTACTAAGCTGGGAGTATGACGCAGGAAGGTCACTAAGCTGGGAGTATGAACAAGGAAGGTCATTAATCTGGGAGTATGACGCAGGAAGATCACTAAGCTGGGAGTATGACGCAGGAAGGTCACTAAGCAGGGAGTATGAACAAGGAAGGTCATTAATCTGGGAGTATGACGTAGAAAGGTCACTAAGCTGGGAATATGACGCAGGAAGGTCACTAAGCTGAGTGTATGATACAGGAAGGTCTCGCATGAGGCTGCATTTCATTTTACCTAAACAATAAACAAAATAAGGCAAATAACCACCAATACTGCCATAATAAAGATTAAAATAAAGACTTTTACTAACAAATCTTCACATTTACAATTCCAATAATACGTACCCCAGCAGAAACAGTTAAGAATATAAATATCACTACAATATAATTATACATAGCTCATTCATAATTATCTTAACCTACAAACACCAACACTCACTTAATAATAAAAAATTGGTGCTATTAATATTTTTAGTTAACACGGAAATATTACTACTGTAGTAATTAAACTAAATATTCATAAGGAATAATAGATAATAGGAAAATAGTATTATAGATATAAATAGGAGCTGCCTACTAACGCCTAGTATGGGCCAATTATAGACCTTCTGACCTTCTTTTATTCTTATGTATCATTATTATTATTACATAATGAAAATTGAAAAATATAAAATGGAAATTATTTTGACATTTGAAATACAACTTTATTATCAGTATTATTCATTGCTTTGATGATTGCTTAATTCATCACTTTATTGCTAGTCGTTCATCTTTCCCGCTGTAATCAACACGACGAGTCATGGCTGACGTTCTAATTTAGATATGAACGTGGATAATACTGTTGAGGAATGGATACTATTTACTGTTGTGTCAACAGCCTCACTTGACACTATGTCTTCATGTGCAGGGATCCACAAAAATCTAAGCCTATAATTTGTCTTTGCTTTCCTAATAATCTCGCTTCACTCGCGCACAATATGCTGCTATACTGGAGCCTAATCCACGAAGCAGTTACGCAAGCACTTACGAACGTGTACATCTTTCCTCAATCTTTGACGGCTTTGGTAACATTTATTAAACAGTTTACAAGCATGAAAACTTGTCAATCAACTGTTGTTATTGTTATAAACAGCCTCCTGGTGCTTCGGAGCTCATTAACTGTTTAATAATTGCAAACAAAGCCGACAAAGATTGAGAAAAGATGGACAGGTTCGTAAGTGTGGTTCGTTCGTAAGGACAGGTTCGTAAGCGCATAACTGCTTCATGAATCTGGCCCCAGGTCTTTACTATCTAATCCAACGCTCTTCTACTATCAATACAAACTGGCATATCTACTTTTGCTTACTATTTCCTTTAAGCAACCTAATACAGCGTGAAGTTCAGCTGGCGTTGAAGAGACATTATCAGTTAAAAGGAGTCCAATAACATTATCTAAGGTTCAGATCTCAGTGTACTCACTAATGATTGATTGATTGAGGAAGATTAAGCCACCCAAGAGGAGGCACGGGCATGAATAGCCCGCCAGACCCATATACCACCCCCGTAAGTGGTATATATATTTTATATATTTTTTTAGTAAATGTATATTGTGTGCTAAGTTCGCATTTAATCGTCAGTTGGTTGCTTCACATTCCAGGAGATAGTGAAGCAGTGGCTTTTCTGTGATTGTTTGGCAGAAGATGCACTCCCTCTGTCTGGGTTCACCAATCTCCCAGTTGCATCTGTAACCTAGACATAGTCTATATAACCGAACTGTTATTTCCCCTGTGGATTCCTTGTGGGATATTTAACCTTTCTAACTTGGTGGCCTGAACTTACTAATGATGTCCTGTAACATTATATATGGTCTCGGTACACTCCGTGATCAAGACGCCTCATCCTGTTTTGTACAAAGGCATCGCAATTAACACGTAAAGAGCTGAATTTAGGTAAATTTAAATTATATAATTCAACAGTGCCCTCAATATTCCTTCAAAACATAATATTTTTTGCCATTATAACATAAAAATTTAATTGTTGCCGCACTAGCAGCTAGTTTATTATGCACCACATTCTCATCACCAGTATAATTAATACAATCAATTGTTATTATAGTTATTATGTTGAAATGAAATTCTGCTGCAATGTACCTTTTAGTTACTCTTACTTTTTTATATTAGATTAAGATGACACATTAACCACCAGCCCCTACGGTGACACATTAACCACCAGCCCCTATGGTGACACATTAATCACCAGCCCCTACGGTGACACATTAATCACCAGCCCCTACGGTGACACATTAATCACCAGCCCCTACGGTGACACATTAACCACCAGCCCCTACGGTGACACATTAATCACCAGCCCCTACGGTGACACATTAACCACCAGCTCCTACGGTGACACATTAATCACCAGCCCCTACGGTGACACATTAACCACCAGCTCCTACGGTGACACATTAATCACCAGCCCCTACGGTGACACATTAACCACCAGCTCCTACGGTGACACATTAATCACCAGCCCCTACGGTGACACATTAACCACCAGCCCCTACGGTGACACATTAACAGTTACGTCCCGGACTTTCCGGAGAAGATACAAACACAAAAGTGTTTATAATAGAATACGCCTAATATAGGTGAAAATACAAATGTTTACGAACATTTTAACATTCCTCATTTATTATTCATTCAAAATAAAAGGTAACAGTATAGATATCTGCGCACGTAATCACTCTACACAGTAGGTACAAAAATATAACTTTTAAACTTTTTAACGTAAAATCTTAACCTAACTATACCATTGATAGAGTAGATAATAGTACTAATTATGTAGTCGATCTCAATCCATTCTCGTGAGCGTATTTCCTCCCTGAGGACAAGTTGATAACATACGCGCTCTTGTGACGTACAAATTCTACAATCATTTTACGTTTTCTAAGATATCTGTTGGATGATAACTACAAGTATAGTGTTAATATGTTCGCAAATGAATTGTCTAGAGTATACATGAAAAAATATTGTATAAGAGATTATGTGCGACATCAATGATGATATGAATGTTTGTCTCAAGGGAAGCCTAATAGTAGAGCGGGAAGTTCATTGGTATCTGGTGATACTGTTTGTCTACGGTGACGCTTTAACCAAGTCCCCTATGGTGACGCATTAACCAACAGTCCCCTACGGTGACGCATTAACCAACAGTCCCCTACGGTGACGCATTAACCAAGAGTCTCCTACGGTGACGCATTAACCAACAGTCTCCTACGGTGACGCATTAACCAACAGTCCCCTACGGTGACGCATTAACCAACAGTCCCCTACGGTGACGCATTAACCAAGAGTCTCCTACGGTGACGCATTAACCAACAGTCCCCTACGGTGACGCATTAACCAACAGTCTCCTACGGTGACGCATTAACCAACAGTCCCCCTACGGTGACGCATTAACCAACAGTCTCCTACGGTGACGCATTAACCAACAGTCCCCTACGGTGACGCATTAACCAACAGTCTCCTACGGTGACGCATTAACCAACAGTCTCCTACGGTGACGCATTAACCAACAGTCTCCTACGGTGACGCATTAACCACTAGTCTCCTACGGTGACGCATTAACCACTAGTCTCCTACGATGACGCATTGGACGACCGGTGGTTGGATTAGCAAGGTCCAATAGACGGAGGTTGAATGCACGAGTACAAATTAGTGAGTTGACACACAGGCACTCATGCACACAATGGCTCAGTGACTTGTGTGTGGGAGACAGCCGTCATGAGCGCTAATCTGCAACGAGGGGAAGGTCCCGCCCACTCTACCACCCCTATGATCATCCCCCTTACCACTATCCCCCACCACAATCTACCCCCACCCCCCCCATTATCACCATCACTGACCCCCCCCACTACCATCGGACCGACCATCCCCTGCCCCACCACCACCCACAGGAAGGTCCACGTGGAATTGACGACTTGTTCTGAAATATGTCAACATGATTAATGAGCTGGGAAGATGACGGTAATTATGTACAGGTAGAGAAGCAGCCACACCACCTGTCCCTCGCCACCTCACCTCCGACACGCCGTGTTGACCTCTCCATCACCACACTGGCCCATCATACTCTGACTCCTCACTATACCAACTTTTTTCATATGCAATGAAAGAAGAGACAGCTACGCACAGTCGAAGCAACAATATGAACCCAGAGTTAAAGGAAGCTATGTTCCCAGCTTGATAATTTTGATAATTAACTTACCAACGTATATGACGGGAGGAGGTAGGAATATTATATATACATATATTGGCTGGCTAAGAGTTCCAGCGCAGTTACAGCCCCGCTCCTGTGCCAGGTCCACTACGGGCTCACTATAGCCCGTGCTACTTTGGAACTTTTGTTCTAAGTAGCTGAATCTAAAACAACAACAGTTCCAGCGACCAAAATCCTTCTTGAAGCCAAGGGTGTGACGTAGCACAAGAGATAAGAGAAGCAAGGGAATGCCCACTGGGACAAGACATCGTCTCCCGGGATCTATAGGTTAGTACTGTGAAGCAATGTGTTATGACAACCACACTGCTCTCACAGTAACCTCTATGGTATATCAGCCTGTCCGACGGGGCGTCAACATGCCAACCGGTTCCTCACACTCCCAGTCTTCCTTAACAAGAGACACATGAGATAAAAATAAAAAGATTAAGACCAGGGAGAGACACCTGGCCACACCAAATAGGACACATACCGGGCCACACTACACAGGAAACACCCATGGCCACACTGTGTGACACACCCCGGGCCACACAACACAGAAGACACCCTGGCCCACACTATACAGGGGGCCACATCCTGGGCCACACAACACAGAAGACACCCTGGCCCACACTAGGCAGGGGGCCACATCCTGGGCCACTACACCCCGGGCCACACTGCACGAGAGACTCCTGGCCACACTACACATGCCAGGGTCGTAAATCATTCCCCAATTAATACATGACAGTAAGACCTGTTCCCCAGGTGATCGTATGAGGTCGTGGGTAATCCCTTATCATGAGTGGAGCTCCCCGCCCACCCCCGCCAGACCCACCCGTCTACCCCAGCCAGACCCACCCGCCCACCCCCGCCAGACCCACCCGCCCACCCCCCCCACACCAGCCAGACCCACCCGCCCACCCCAGCCAGACCCACCCGCCCACCCCAGCCAGACCCACCCGCCCACCCCCGCCAGACCCACCCCCCACCCCAGCCAGACCCACCCGCCCACCCCAGCCAGACCTACCCGCCCACCCCCGCCAGACCCACCCGCCCACCCCCGCCAGACCCACCCGCCCACCCCAGCCAGACCCACCCGCCCACCCCCGCCAGACCCACCCACCCACCCCCGCCAGACCCACCCGTCCACCCCCGCCAGACCCACCCTCACACCATAGACCCAGCAAGACCCACCCTCACACCACAGACCCAGCAAGACCCACCCTCACACCACAGACCCAGCAAGACCCACCCTCACACCACAGACCCAGCAAGACCCACCCTCACACCACAGACCCAGCAAGACCCACCCTCACACCACAGACCCAGCAAGACCCACCCTCACACCATAGGCCCAGCAAGACCCACCCTCACACCACAGACCCAGCAAGACCCACCCTCACACCACAGACCCAGCAAGACCCACGCTCACATCATAGACCCAGCAAGACCCACCCTCACACCACAGACCCAGCAAGACCCACGCTCACACCATAGACCCACCCTCACACCACAGACCCAGCAAGACCCACCCTCACACCATAGACCCAGCAAGACCCACCCTCACACCATAGACCCAGCAAGACCCACCCTCACACCACAGACCCAGCAAGACCCACCCTCACACCACAGACCCAGCAAGACCCACGCTCACACCATAGACCCACCCTGTCTCAACCAGACTCGCCCTCATACATTTGAGGATAATATATAAAAATTGTCTATTTACACCACCATATAGGCCCTCAGGGTGGAGCCAGCGCCTCCTCCAGGGCACACAGTGAGCAGGCCTCAGGGTGGGGCCAGCGCCTCCAGGGCACACAGTGAGCAGGCCTCAGGGTGGAGCCAGTACCTCCTCCAGGGCACACAGTGAGCAGGCCTCAGGGTGGGACCAGGGGCGCCTCCTTCTGCGGGAGACGCAGTGGGCGGGGCCGAGGCATCATTCTCCAAACACTGGGGATTATTGAGGATAATCTCTCGCTTTGCGACAGTGGGCTTATCCCGTGATCCACTTGTGTGTGGAGACTCCCGCCGGCCTGCCCAAACGTCGCATACTTGGGGGTTCACCCCGGAGATCACCTGATGCACCTCTCTCACTTGACTGAAAGGCGCCCCACTTTCCTGGTAACGCAAAGTGGTGGTCCACATTCCCAGTAACGCAAAGTGCTGGCCCATTTCCCGGTAATAGTGGTGGCCCACTATTACAGTAACACAATGTTATTTATTGTTATTATGTAACACATGTTATTTAGGATATTTGTTACTGAAGGGTAGGGAAGGTGAAGGGTAGGGAAGAGAGGTGCTAAAGAGATGAGTGAGGGGTAATATTGGGGAAATGATGAGAGGGACAAGGGGAGAAAGAGATTCAGGGAGCAACCGGGTTTCCCCCCCCCCCCATATATATTACTAAAGGGAGGGGGGGTTACCCCTCCATTATTTGGATGACGGACACCACATAATAATAATAATAATAATAATAATTTATTTAGGAAAAGTACATACATAGTTGCAAAGTTACAGTACAAACACTTTGTTTGATTTAAAGATAGAGGTAGTACATACAATACCTAAAGCCACTAGTACGCATAGCGCTTCGGGCAAGGCTACATCTTCACTGCATATTATATTCATCACTGTAACCATCTTAACTACTCCCAGTCTTCATGACTAACTTTCTTAAGTTTATCACAATTTATATAGTCAATTGGGTCCGTCTAATTACCCACAGCTTCTTAGCATTACGTAAGTAATGAAGAATTGTGATATATTTACTCAGTATAATGTTGGTGCTGAATGTAGAGCATGAAAAAATATATATTTTTACTCTGAAATAATATCATTTTATAACGAAATTACAAGTCCATGTAGTTACCCAAAGCCACAACATTCTTGTGGCGTCACCTGCCAATAAATTTCTTTATAAAATTATATTATTTCAGAGTAAATATATGTTTTTTTCCATGTACTAACATTCAGCACCAACATTATAGTGATTATATATATCACATTTCTTCATTACTTACGAAATGCTAGGAAGCTTTGGGTAATTAGATGGACAGAGTGGAACTGCCTTAGCGCATTATCTTCGTACTTGCGTTACCGCAAACAACCTTATACACTATAACCATCTTAACTACATAATCATCATCACGTACCAGCTTAATTACCCAGTCATCATCATTGTTATCATCTTAACTACACACCGTCTTCGTCACTGTAACTATCTTCACTACAAACAGCTTTCGACACTGTAACCATCTACACGCGATCATCCTTATCACTGTAATCATCTTCACTACCCAGACACCGCGAGGTATCACGTCTGCAATCATTATCATCATCATCTGCCAACTCCATCACCACCTTCCTTACTTTTCATTACCTTCCATCTCCTTCACCACTTTTCCTATTCATCATTCACCAATTGAAATGATGTAGCACCATCAAAGTCGTAGGATATTCAACATGCGCCATCACTAAAGATGCCAATACGAGAACAAAAACGCACAGGTTAGTAATTATCAAAAGGTGGCACCAAACCTGGTAAGGCTATGTAGCACCGTCAAATGTGTGGGATAATCATAGGATGCTAAATATCACTAAGGATTACGAGAACAAGAGTGTAACACTTATATGCTGTGTTTACTATATTAACCTACAATGTTAAATGGGATTCTTGTATTGTGATTTGTGTATTTGTACTCACTGAGTTTTGTGCGCTGCTTGAGAGACTTGAAGTAGAAGGGGGTGTAGAACTAGCCTAAGCTACTCTATCCCTTTGAGATGTATTTTTTCTTGTCTCAATAAACATAGTCCTGCCCGAAACGCTGCGCGTACTAGTGGCTTTACAAGATTGTAAATACTGTACTATTCAATGTATTCTCACAAACCCAATGTACCTTCTTGTATATATATAAATAAATAAAATAAATAAATAAATAAATACTTGAACTTGAAGTTGAACGAGAACAAAAGTGCAGAAGGCGAGCACTGAAAAACATGACATTCAGCAAGGAGATGCACGACTAAGATGGACACCAGTTTGGACATTAAGGAGCAGTGTTCAAGGAAGGTTAGCCTTCATTATTCCACCACCTACAAATTTGAAGGATGGATAGACAAAGTATATACACTATATATATATATTTATTATATATGCATCATATGTACTGTACACCCACTATGAAAATTCAATCACACAAGGTTTGATACCAATTTTCAAGGAAGAAATTTTGATTGCCACATGTAAACTAAAGACAGTATAACACAATGCCAATCACAATCTGCTTTACCCATCAGATACTTTATTTCTGATAGAATAACCTTTAATAAATTATGTTACATTGCAAACCAATTATGAACTGGTATATAGCCAAGCTCCTACCCAGTAAGTCAATGGTGAAATTTATTACAATGCAACACTAAATATTCATACAGTATTAATAACCATTAAGCCAATTTAAAAGAAGCAAACTACATTTTATTTGCACTACTTCTAAAATTGGCTATACCTTATAATCATACAAAACATTGCACAAGTAGTGTTTAAGACTACTGACTGACACTGTATACCATTCATACAGTGCTGAATCAAAAATTCAGACAATATAGTACAATATAGCAGTAACCTAGAGTAGTGATCAATAAAATTTGTGGTAACTAATGGTAACAAAAAAGGAATGTCTTATAAGCGGCAAGGATGAAAATGTGGTTACTCTTAAGAGAAGGGAGCATTTAGGTAATTGGAACTGATGAGGAACAAAGATGTAACAAGGATGGGAGCGATGGCAGCTTTCCTACCCTTAGGGAAAAGAAGAAAAGGATGAAATCATGTTCCCTGTTCTGGATATTAGAAAGGGATGTAGGGTGTAAAGGGTTTGGCTTCAACAAAATTTGCAATGTTGTTATAAATTTCAGTGGCAGAAGGGAAAAAGATGAGGTGAATATCAGGGGGGGCCAAGAGGATACTAGAGTTCCCAGGGAATTTTTATTACAAGGATGCAGGCGATACAATTACAGTACCAGTATATTTATGATAGCTGGACTCCCCAAAAATAAGGCAAAAGACCATTGTGCTCTGACAAATTAAAGAAACCATAGTGCAATTTCCTAGTGCACCTCCCAGTTGAAGAGAGGTTGCAGGACTTGCAGAAGTGCAATTCTCTTGGGCCTGGTTACCCACCACAAGAGTCTAGATAAGAGAAAATTGTTTAGTGTAAAATTCATGACAGGGAAACCTCTCTTTTTCAAACAAAAAATTTTGACCACACTGGTACAAACACCCCATCAAGCCCTGATCTATTTACAAAGGGCAGCCTAAAGGGTGACACCTTTGGTGGGTGGAGCCAATGACCTGTAAAGTACAGTAGTACCATTGCAGTTGAAACAGTAGTGACTAGTTACCCCATCATCAAAGAGGGGCTTCAAATAGTCACTCAACTGCCTGGAAATGGCATGTATATGACTTTTCCATGCCACGGCTGAGCCTTTATAAGGGTTCGAATCCCCAAACTCTTATCTTTATTCACCTATATATTCTGACTCCTCCAATTCCCGTCTTCCTATGTCACAAATAAAATGTCTCCCTAGCTTATCCAATAGCCAATTCCATTTCTTAACTTGGTTACTACTGAATTCAGAAATATGTGAACTCCTTTTAAGCTGCTGCCAAGATCCAACACCCTACGAATCAACAAATGACTGTACACAAAGTTTTTCTAGTCTAATACTGAACTAGTTTATGTCATGACTTTGAATAACTACCGACCGCTATGTGACATATTCTAGATAGGCCATGAATTGGTATATTAATTCGATGTGGGCTACGGAATGTATTGTTACTACCGAGATATCTGGAACAAGGCTTCACACCGGAGTACTCCTTTGAAGTTTCTCTACTACAGCATAGCTCATACACCCGTAGGCCATACAGTAATTAATTTGATCTAAAATGCACACACACACTATTCTTGTGAGGATAACCTTACCTTTTACTCCTACACTGGTTAGCTCCAGCTGCTACCTGCCTGTACTGTAGTTACTTCTATCAAGGGGTTGGGAATCTTTGCAAACACTTTCTTGGTGAGCATGTCACGTAACCTTTCACTTCCCAAGTAATACTTGGCTTGTTAATCAGGGGGTTATATCAGCGACTGCCTGCTTGTAGCTTCCTTTTCAGTTATTGTCAGTAGTTAAGATAATATACCGTACAGAAAAAAATATACAACAAATAAATCAACTTAAACACTGTAGCAAGAATAAATTAGTAGCAACGATTGCTAAAACATTGCCAATATCTGCTTTCTATTTAATGGCTGCTATGCTCAAATTACACTTCACACTGATTAATGTTCTACACAGGTAATGGCCACTTCTGACAGTTGTCAGAAACATTAACAATAAGTTTATGATTCTTTGCTAAAATTAATTAACAGATTAGGCTACACATTGATAATGTAGTGGAGAATGTGTTGTAGGAATAATTACTGAACCGAGGATTACAAACGAATCAACACAAATTTGATGCGGCATCAAACCAGGTAAACTTAAACATTCTGAATGTCTTTGCCTAACTATAAAACTGCAGTTGTGTAAACATTAATGGATGGCTCACAAGTACAGTATTATTGCACTTACAATTATTCTCAAACATGACAGTATCAGTCAATAATCCTCGAGTTTACATGTGTTGCTCGAGATAATTAAAATTATCAATTTGAAATGTCCCTATAGATCAGGGATGAGGGTCTTGTGGAATTATTCTTACCACTGTGTTTTCATTTTCCTCATTTTCATTAACATACTACAGTATACCAAAAAATAAAATAATAATACATTACCTGTTTACTCCTTTTTTCAGCACGTCCTCACTTATGAATTTAATTACAATCTTGAAATCGGCCAGAGGCTGAAAGGCTCGTCTTATTGTGGCCCTCTCGAGATAGCTTACTATACAGCACCCCACACACTCCTTGCCAGTCCTGTAGTATTTCTACATAATTTAATGGTTGTATGTAGCCTGGTTTCCCTTATACCACACTCAGTTACGAGGCACTTACCACATAGATTTCCATTAGCTACTTATTTGACCATGTACTTGTCATTTTGAAGGACCTTTAAGTCCCGTAGGTCTCTTCTTTATTGTGTCCCTAATGCATTGATTTCTCACAGTTGACTACAAAATGCCCTACTTTTGCTACTCCACAACTCTCCTCCCTCGATGCAAATACAAGCATTGTCAAAACAGTTCCGCTGCTTTCTATTACCTCGGAGAAGTTCACAGCTACGAGTGTCGCCAACAATGCAGATTTCTCACCACTAATAGCTGTATTATCTTGATTGCCTAGCAGACCTTCAGCCTTGACATGGTGACAAACAAACTGCTGTGGCACATTGCACACATTCCTCTCATTGCTGCTGAGCTGGAATCAAGTTGTTGATCCATTAATGACAATCTTAGTATGCCCGAGAGTGGAGGAAACCTCTTCTGATTGGGTCAGGAATTATCTCTGATATCACAACCAATCAAATGTTACTCTGTCGTAACATGCTTCTGATTGGTTGAAACAAGCTTTAACTTCATGGAAACTTCTATAAAATTCTAAGCACCCCCCTTTCTTTTGTTTACACATTAACAAAGAAAATGATGAAAGCCTCTATAAAATCTCTTGTCTTACATGATTGATGTTGTGCCAGCAATTGTACTTGATAATAAAACACCAGTTTGACTTTTGGTAACGCTGAAATGAACACAGAAGGCCAACAGGCTCAAACAATTTACACCTTTGAACTTATAAACTTTGGTATTATGTTGAGAAACAAGATGAAACTGAACTTTAATTACTGATAATATTTAACATCTGACTCTTACAGGCTGAATGAAACACAACTTAAGTCAATTCTCATCTTCGTTTCTGTACATTGTTGGTTGTGCGTGTTCTTCACTACCAAGTACAGTATTTTGTGGACACAAGTTATATATATTTTAATATAACTTAAGAAGCAACCCTTTCTTCAATAGGCATAATTGGTACAAAGGTTGACAAATTTCTTCAAAGTCACAAAATGTTTAAGAAAACATTCCAACCAGGTGAATTGATACCATTAAAATTTTGTCAAGCTCTGTTAACACAATATCTATATTAAATGTCCTTTATATAATTCTCATAAATCTTGGTAAACAGCACATAATCAAAGCACACCTTAGTAATTAGTCAAGTGTACTTGCTCAAGAGGCAAACAATATCACTTTACACTTAGTTACATGAAGCACTGAGGTAATGCTGATGTAGTTTGGTTTGACTGTGCCATTGTCAATTCAATACAATACTGCAGCATTGGTTCTCAGTCAGGGATAGAAAACCTGTGAGGCTTATGGAGGTTCCCAAGCTACAATTTCTCCACTGCTTATTTTGTTAATATATTTAATCACCAATTGAAAGAGTATTTTAAATACTTATTGAATCTGCTCGAATACAAAGCACCAAAAAGTGTAACAAAATTAGTAATGATTTAAACACTTTGGATCCATATTTAATCGAGCTATTGAAAAACAATTTTAAGAAAGACGATTACTACAGAGCAGTTCCCATTGGGACATTAATAAGAACTGCCATGTATGGGCCAATAAGCATCCCACAATTTCCTGTATTATCTTCATGACCTCTCATTAATATAAACATTTTCCACCTCACAGGGTAGCTACCTTATTCCTGTCTATATTTATTACCCTTGTATGCACTGTGTTGTTACTTCTGAAGATGTTTTGAAATAATGTATACTCAAAAAAGAACTTATTTCATGTTTGTTCTGTGGTCATAAATGTTTTGCATTATTTTTTTTTTGGTGTGATTTACACACATTTATTTTACATACTGTATATTATAATAAATAATATCATATAGTACATATATTTAAATTGTGTGTGTGTGTGTGTGTGTATACATGAATTTTACACACGCACACACACATTGTACAATTAACCAAAAACAAAAATGATTAAGAAAATGAATATGAAATGATTGTTTCTGGGCCAAACAGGTTTCTGGTACAAATTAAATGACGAACATAAAATTATACATTTCTTAGGGAGTGACAAAAAACTGAATCCAGTAAATTCATTCAATGTAATTGAATTCATTCAATTCACATTGAATGAGACAATTGTGACCAAACTTTTTTTACTGGATTCAGTATTTTGTATCAATTCCAGAGAGGTATATCACAAATCATGTGCACCTAGTAGCTTGTATTAAATAAAACTCAATGCTACATAAATACTGTACGTGATAAGCAAACAAACAATAAACAAGTAAAATACTGGAAATAAATGTATTCGAAAAAGTATTGTCGGTGGAGTGTGGAAGTTAGTCCGCTCGTGGAATGAGGCCATTCACCTCTGGCTGCAGTAGCTCCTGCACTACGGTGTCCACCAGCTCTCCTAACTCTGCTTCCAGAGCCACCCAATCTCTGTTGACGTTTCAGAAATGATTTAGAATTACAGTATAACAATGAAATACTGTACTATAGAATAAAAAAAAATAATTAAAGTTGCCAGTGGAATATCTACAAAAAAAATATGCTACGGTACAATAAAATAAAAACATTAGTTTTGACATCAAACAATGTAGTGTCCTGTGTCGTTATACAGTTATTAGATACACAAACTAATCCCTTAATTTTTTACAAGTCAAAAGAATTAAAAGAAAGAACCAAGCTGGGAGGACTATGTAGCACCACAACATTAAAAGAATCAGATTCACTGAGGCTTTTATCAAGGGATAAGTGACCCAGGACATCAGAACTGCAAAACTAACAATCATCCTGAAAATCAGGACATTTCACAAGGCAGTGCATAACTGTAAGTGGGACAATGCAGTTTAGACAAACAAAAGCAGGCCATTGTTTTATAAAATGCCCACGAGTTGAGTGTGACCCACGTGTAACCTAGCCAGAGCCATTTCTGATCGTCTATTACTGTGGTGGGAAGGTGGCCAAGGGAAAGGTCTTTAAATAATCAAAACATGTGCTTATTAATAAATCAAAATGTTTCCTAGAAATTTGTTTTAGTATTGATGAAGTTATGCACTGTTAGCAAGCTGTTAGCAACATGGCAGCCATATTTCAATATCATTACCCTGATGCGAAATAAATACATACTGTAACCAAATATTTTGCAATAACTTTTATTCTTTTCTCATACGATAGATCTCGGATATGACATTAGTAATCTTATCATGCATTTAATTTTAATATATAAAATATTAATCTTTGATTTTTAAAAATAACCTAATAAAGTATTTTCTAAGTTTAAATGAGACACTTAACCAAAATACATTGTGAAACTTTGACAAGAACAAAAATACCACTCACTCTTGCTCTGGTTTGGCACACATCTCAGAATAATATTTAATTTTAGGCTCTGTTCCACTAGTTCGCAGTGTAAGCACACAGCCATTTGAGAAGGAGAAAGTTATCATCTGACTAGACTTGGAAACTGGCAGAACTGCCGTCTTGTTGGGCTGTGAGGAATCATATCCTGTAGTCAGGTCCCGTACATCAGTTATGGTGAATCTGCCATTTCCAACATTCTTTGGATACTGTAAAGAAACATGTTTTAAACACATTTTTAATAAGCATAAAATCTTATTTCCTCTTTAATAAATACTGTACAGTATCTATATATTTTTCTAAAATACAGTGAAACCCCAGCCAGAATGAGTCCCACTAAAGTAATAATACGGTAAAAATTTTAAATTGGATAAATCTTGCTCATAAATAATTAATAAATATAACTAAAGAATTTTGGATGTACTAGAACTTGTGTGTATTCTGAGGCTGTGCCTACATGTTGAATGTTTCTCGAGTACAAGTAACATTCTAATAAATTACAAAATTCATTATACATATAAAAACTCCAAAACAAATGCACATACAACAACCTATAATAAAACTTTTTATCAAACACTGAAAACTAATCTACCAAATGCACCCAAAAGCTTAAGTTTGCTTTATTAAAGAATTTAAAAGTTGAACAGCCAGATGGTGGAAACGATGTGTGTGTTGAATGTGAATTATAAATTTTTTGTTAAGTTGGAACCCAGAAATAATGATCATAAAACTATAATCCTGGCATCAAATGATTGCCACTGATTTTTCTGTCATACGCAACAAGGATAATGAGATTACCTGTACTTGATACAGAATTTTTTTAACCTCAATACAGAATTTAACTTCACCTCTCCGCAAAATGAGACTACAGTGGTCAAGATGCTATTTGTACTCGCCTTATTGTGCTCAAGATGGTGGAGGACTAACAGGCTTGATAGATCTCATTATTATTATTATTATTATAATAATAATATTTTATATATTATATATTATATATATATATATATATATATATACACACACACACACATATACATATATACATACATTACACACACACACAGTATATATACTGTATATACAGTATAATTATGCAACATGTGGAAAGCTGGAATGGTTCAAGCTACATTTTTACAACAGTTTACTCAATGACCTCACATGGAAGAAGAGCTTTAAACCTACATGCATCACGACAATTTAAGAATCTGGTGACAATTCGATTGTAAACACCCCCCTCAAACATGTCGAGTTGATTATCGGGAGAAAGTGTTAAGGGCAATACAACTATATAGACTTATAGAGTTCCCAGAGAAAATAAGACATCAATGAAAGAAGAGCAAACCCTCCCCTAACATCTTGTACATTAGTTTAGAATTTCACTAGGAAAGCATTTTTCTAATAAGCCTGAATAGTTATGATAAGAATTTCCCACTTAATTTTCCTTTACCTTGTTATGTACTTACAGTATTTGGTTCATCAAAATTCCTCATTCTCTCAAACATCTTGTTGATAACTTTTTGGTCATGACAAATGTAATATGAATTGTTGCTTGTATGATACCCATATCTGAAAAAGAAAATAAACAAAGTTTAAGAAATATAAACAAAATTTGTGGACTATTGTACTGTATAATGATGGTTATATTATTATATGCGCTGCCATCATTATATTATATAATGATGGCAGGGCATGTGGTAAGAATGCCTACCACATGTGCTGCCTCCGACACATCTTTGACATCACCTGGCAGGACAAGGTGACAAACAACAGCATCCTGGGGGGAGAGCTAGAATGACCAGCATGTACACAATGCTGAAGCAGAGACGAATGCACTGGCTCGGGCACGTGGTGCAAATGGGCGATGGCAGGATCCCCAGGGATCTCCTGTATGGAGAGCCGACACAGGAAAAGTGTCCAACAGGCAAACCCCAGCTACAGTACAAAGATGTATGCAAGAGAGACCCGAAAGCCATGGACGTCGATCTCGCTACGTGGGAAACACTGGCCACAGACTGTTCAGCCTAGGGGGCAGTCTGTTCAGAGAGGTCTCTCCAAGTTTGAGGAGTCACTTGCCAAGAAATTGGAGGCAGAGACAGAGAAGGATAGCCGGTAGTCAGGAAGACAGACAAGAATCAGACTTTGTCTGTGCTCAGTGTGGGATGGACTGCCATTCTTGGATTGGCCTCATCAGTCATACCAGACACTGCACCAAGAGTGACAACCAGAGCGCAACTCCATAGTCTCCCGAGACTGAAGGATGCCTACTACTAATGATGGTTAACTTGTATAGTTCTTTTTTATTTGGGTAAATGGTGAGTTTGAGATTATACAGATTTTCCAAACCAGAAAATTACTAGGCACCACCAACCCTTATACTAAGACATTTCTTATTGCCCACATCTTATTTGATAACATAAATGCTGCTACATGTATGCACATGCAAAACCTGATGTGAATAACAGGGTAGCATTGTTGAGAGATAAGTACTGTAGCACATCTGAAATGTCCGGACACCCAGCCGACAGTTTTCAGACAATTGCGCATAATCCACGTCAAAGACAACTTTGCCAGTTCAGTTCACCTTACAAAATTTGTACGTTCATTTACTAGATCCCTCTAAACAACTGACCAAATCCTCCCACCTGCTGTTCCCTTTGAAATTTGAATTTGAAAGGAAAAAATACAAATTTGAAAAATCAACATTTTTTCCCACTTAAAGTACAGTATTTTTGGCAGATATATATATATATTTTTTTATTCTTGCACAGTTTATCATTTAGTTGAGGTCAGTGAAGGTGGTAATGTTATTTTAAGGATCGATTAACCCGAGTAGTGGATCCATATCTGATCCTCACTTGCTTTTTTCCAAGTGAAGGGGGCAAGTTTTAAAAAAAGCCACCTGCTCCTGGTGGGCTAAGATGGTCTCGGAAGCTCAAAACTGTCTATGACAGGGTAGCACATACTGTATCCAAACTCCAGTTTTGACAACCAGAGAACCTGGTTGAAAAATATAAAATACAGGAACTTTTTTCTAGACATAGGTCACTTTTCATGCCTATGGACCAAAACCTGCTGGGCAACTTTAATTACACTTTGTAGGAAAAGGGTCAAACTGCTTCAATCTAGTCTTATTCCTTTTAATTTTCTTGTGCACAGTTAGCATTCAATTCCTACTCCCTCAAACACTCAATATGCTTTGGTCATTCTTCCTACTACCTTTAACTTCACTTAACTACAATACTTTTAACGACTAGATAAATATAGATTGAGAAACGCTTAATAGTTCACATATTACCTGGCATTTTTTTTTTACTTTCATGTATGGCTTGCCTTCTGTATTGTTAGAAATGAAGAATCTTATACTGTGTTAATCAAACCACACACTAGAAATTGAAGAGACGACGATGTTTCGGTCTGTCCTGGACCGAAAAGTCAATTATCAAGTTGATTGACCATTACACAATCGACTTGATAATGGTCCAGGACGGACTGAAACTTTGTCTCCTCTTCAATTTCTAGTGTGGCTTAGTCAACATTTTTCAGCCACGTTATTGTGACTTTTCATCTGCAAGCTTATACTGTACAAGTCAAACTTCAACTTGGCATTTATATTATGTATAACAATACCTTTACAATAGTATGTTCAGCTCTATAACATTATCCTATTACTGTAACTCAAAATCTAAGAAAACAAATTTATAACAAAGCTTACATCTTGTAAATCTCTTTTAATTTACTTGTTAGCGTCATGTTCTGCTTAGACAAAAAGGTTGCCATTTCTGCTAAGCGCATAGCAGCAGACACACCATCCTTGTCCAATACCTGTGGGTTTGATTTCTTATTAGTACACCAAAATATATATAAGTAAACTATTGAAATCTCATCACTGTACTTAATAAAACTGAGCAAAATTATCATCCTTATAAGGTATCCAGGGGCATGAGCTCAGGGCAAAATAAGCAGCATAGGTAAAGAATGATAAAAATTATATCTTTCCATCATGTGTGTGTTCAAAGTTTCAAGCTGATCCTACAGTATACACAATTGCAAACTAAATTTACCAGATATTGCATGAAAAAAATAATAGACTCGTGTGAACATTATGGCGGCCTTACCAAAGGGGGACAATTCACCATAAACCGTAATGCTAAAGGCCAAAAGCTTTGTATTATATGTGTTTGTCATGTCTTGTAATCTAACACTGAAATTAAACCTTAAATAATAAATATTAAGATCTGCTGCACTACACACTTCAGATTCACATTCATGATCAGTTTGGTTTCTGACATAAAAAGGATGACATGATGAAAATTAATTAACCAACTTTATACTGTACCAAGTACAGTACAAGCAAAATTTCACCCTTTGATATTCAAATTTTCAAACTCAAACTTTTTGTAAATACAAGTTTATGTTCAAGATATAGCTTCTAGATTTTTTATTACTAATGCAATGCAACACTTAAACCTTTTTTAAATGAGGAAAAATAAAAACCAATTTAAATTAATTGTATCAATACAAGGTTTAAGTATTTTTAATGGAATATGTTCCCACTTGGTCCAAGTTTGCCAGTGGTACAATAAATGTACCATTAAATGTACCAATAAATTCCCGAGTGGTACAATAAATTGTTTATCTGTTAACCCATTCATGAATTCATGAAATGCTTGCACAACTCAGAGGGAAAACCTTCCAGGTCTTTTAACTGCCTAAAAGATTTTAGGCAGTTATATTAGCTAACTCCTAATAGTGTTGTCCTGATGGCAGATCAGGTGAAAAGTTCTCACTGATACAAACATTTGTTTGTTCCACCAAACAATTTGGTCGAAGCACAAACTGTGTGGACGACTCGAGAGATCTTACTGTGTGCATCATTAAAGTGAGGACCCACTGTACTCTGAACTCAAGGTACAGTGATGCATGTTTAAATGAAAACAACGGGAATCACAATTCAAACAATGATAACTGCAACTGCTTATAACCAGTGCAGTTAATGTCAGATTTGGGTTATCAAGATTTTTACGGTTTTAACATTAAAATCAGAGAAACTACTATTAATACAGTACTACATGTACTTATAAAATATATCACTAGGCTGTATACTGTACTTAAAGTGTATCAATAACTGCTAGTTAATAAACACTATACAGCAGGTAACTTTCAGGTAAATTTAAAATGGAACAAAATTGTAAAAATATATATACCTCTGACCCATTCATAAATCCAATGGCTTCCTCAAATGCAAACAGAACAGTCTTGCCCTTCTGCAGTAGATCGTAAGACACATTACCCATCCATTTAAAACCTGTTAACGTTTCCTGTGAAGTACAGTATAAGAAGCTGCTATTAGCATCTGCATAATATTTGACACATTTTGATGACAAAACAACACCTCCATATTCGTTACCCCACTGCCTGGTACAGGATTAGCACACTGACAGCTGACCCACTCAGTCAGCCTTGTGCAGTTGTCAAGCACCCATCTCCCATTTTTTCTTGGAAATTCTTGTTCTTTTTGCAAATTCTTTGCAGTTATCCTTGTAAAAAGAAGTGGCCAAGGCCCCAACAAAGCATAGTGAAGAGAAATGGCCAAAAAGGAAAGCTGTGAGAATCACAATCGAATTGAAAAAAAGAACTTGCTGCAAAGTTTGAAAGTAGAAAACGAGTTTCCATATTCACTGGTTTGTTAGTTCGTCAGTTTTCATATTTGTCAGAAGTGGATTAATGACAAATATAGAGGTTCCATTGTACATATTTAAAAAAAAAGTTAATATTTAAAATGCAAGAAAATTAAGAAAACATGCATACACCCCGACGTGTCACAACAAAAGCCACACACCCCACTCCAACTATTGAAGTTATTGAATAACTTCATGCTACTACAGCCAAACTGTAATTCCTACTATTTTACAGTGGTTACCGTGGTGTAGTGGAAAAGCACTCGCCCGGCGCTTTGGCCTGGGTTTGTATCCTGGCTGGGGAGGATTGACCGGGTGCCAATCCTTAACTGTAGCCTCTGTTTACCCAGCAGTAGATGGGTACCTGGTTGTTAAATGATTTAGTGGGTTGTATTCCAGGGAAAACTAGGATTAAGGACCTGCCCAAAATGCTGTGCGCGCTAGTGGCTTTATAAGAATTTAAGAACTCTTGTATATATAAATAAAAAATATATAGAAAGAACAAATAATTTACTAACAGTTTTAGTTAAAACTTACCACTTCCAGCATCTACTGATATTTCTAACAATCCAGATACCCATATAAACCAGCCTTTATTTTATGTGGATGTTCGGGCAAGTGCAGGAGCCCCAGATTTGCCATTAATAATTATATATTTTGGGTGGATGGTTCCAGTCTCGCCCTTGTACCACTACTAATACAGGGTTGTAAGGCTGATTACACCCCTACAGTAGTGGATGGAGGGGTACCTATACCTACACTGGTTTAACTTCTGATTATATAGAAAACAACACTGAGAAATTAGGGCTACAATGGTACTGTAATGTCAAGCTAAAGGACCAGCACCAGTAGGTCTCACTCCTTTCCTAAAAGTATTTTTCACCCAAGAAAAATATAAATTCATAAAGAAAATTACTTACAATAAAATTAAATCCTTCCACCTGTGCAAGTGAACGAAGGATTTTTGAAGAAACTGTGGAAGCAACCATGTAACATTCACTTGGTTGAAGGTCTGGAGAAAGCTGACGACAACGGTACCAAGCCCACCAACCAAGTAGTGCTCCTTCTTCATTTCCAGTAAACACTTTCCACTGCCCACTGAAACAAAAATTGAATACACGATTACAATTCACAGCACAGATAAGCTACATAAATTTGATTCAAACAGGAAGTACCTGATTTCACTGAGGTTGAAAAGAACCAAAAGCAAGTACAGTACAACATTTATGAATTATCAGTTTAAAATTAGTATCTCAAATGATAACAGCCTTTTGTATTGATATGGGGTTCATAATAAACAGTTTATAATGATAAAAGGGCTATTTTATAGTTATGGGTGTGGAGATTAGTGAATAAAAAAATTATGACATCACTTAATACTGTACAGCTAATCTAAAGGCAATTTAATAAAAAAAAAAATACGGAATTATAAGGCTCGAGAAGAAACTACTTTAAGACGCCCACACAGTAATCACAAGAAGATTCAATATACTCGGTACAAGCATTTAAACAATACTTCAGATAATCAACTATCAAACAAGGTGTACTGGCTCTTTATTTGGTGTTTGCAGAATAGCTTCATGAATGCTGTTGTACAAAATAATTTCCTTAATTCCTACTGATTTAGCCAAACCTCACAACTTACATGTGTACATGCAGGCAACTTATTATTTGCATAAGGGTTACAGTCATGGGAATGCTTTGTAAAAACTAGGCAAATTAATCATAAAGGTATAATGGAAAAATATGATTATATTTGAGGGTGGATCAGAACAAGCAAAGTAGTATTCTGCATAATCAGGAGAAACAAGCTTCAGAGTGGATGAAAACCTAGGACACAGCAGACAACCAGGATAATTAAAAAGGAAGCAGCTAGAAGAGAACCACTACTTAATCCATGCATTACTTCAATTGCCTGGTTATGAGATGATTCAATTCTTCTAAAAGTGAGTTCACACAGTCAAAGTTGTTAATAAGTCATAATGAGTGTCTAATTATATATCCCATTCCTAGATGGCTCTGCCGATCCTTTGCAATACCGGAAAAAATTCAAAGAGCCCTAGTTTCCTTCCTGAGCTTTATTAAATCAACATGCATCAAGTCTGGCATATTACCTTCCACTTAGTGACCACACTAGGATCCACTGATACTATGCAAAATTGTCTGATCACATTGTCTTGAACTGTTGTTATCCTCCGTATGGTTGTGCAACAGCTAAGGTTGGCACTTTGCCTTTGCTGCTGCTCTGCTGCATTAATTTCTGTCCCTCTTTAGTGCCTCTATCTGTTTCTGTTCCCATGCCACTATACTTTTTCACGATGGAGAGAAATGTGTTTATGTTAAGTAATTACCTAATTAAAATGGACATCTGGGGGTGACAAGGTGCTAAATACGACAACAATTTTATTGTGGGTTTTATTTATCAAGGATAAATATCCTGAATACTATCCATCTAAAGATGAAATTACCTTATATAATGGCAAGGAAAGTCAGGCTGAAGAAATGTTGAGGGTGTGTGGTCACTTGACAAGAAACCTGACTACAGAAACACTTTCTTTGATTGATATTCTTCCAAATATGCTCCAATTGGAGCATATTTGGCAATAGAAGATCCAATTCCTATGAAAATGCATCATACTAATCTTATTGCTAGTGCTGGGGAATGTTTATATATGACTGTGGTGTGTTGGTGACTGATGCAAGCGAGAGCCTCCTTGACAACATTTGTCAAGGAGAACAAATTTGCTGCCTCTTGCTACTAAATCTGATGATAATAGTGGCTGTGATTATTGCTAAGCATGGTGTTATAATGATAATAAGCAAGTAGTAATGGTGATGCAACAACAAGTAACTTTTTCCACCTGCTTGATGTCACTATGCTTAACGTGTATGAAGTATTATACACGATGAAAAATGGACTGAAAATATCATTGTGCAAATTTAGTGGTGACATATTAGTTCTGATATTGGTAAAATATACTGAACCAACAAATTATTTGCACAACAGAACATAGAAGGCTCAGCGCAAGTAGGCTTATGCATGAGGCATCATCTAGCTGGCAAGGAATATTGTTTGCAAATGTTACTCTGGGCTGATCACATAATACAAAATCCATTCAAATGAGAAGCAAGGCCCACCAACCTCAGATCTAGTCACAAAAGGCATGTACTGTATTACTCTGTAAACTAATCAAAACCCACTGTGCAAAAAGATGGGTAATGCTGAAGGTGGCAATGGGTTTAAAAAAAATATACACTCTCAAGTTAAATATGGGAGGCTAGAACTGCTACAGCATCATACACGAGACAATATGCATCTGTGAATAGGGAGCTCAGCAACAAGCCCCCAGCCCAGGATAATGATCAAAATGAACCACCAGGGTAGTGGTAAAATTCAAGAGCTGAACCATGATGAAAGCTAAACCCAAACAACCACAGAAGAGTACACAAGAGCTGCAGGTCCTCAACAGTGCCAGGTAAGAGAACCCTGAATGAAGCCGAAACAGGAAACTTTGTCAAATGTGCACAAAAGACTGGTCACCATGCTGTGAAGCTAAACCATGGAACCCCCTTCCCAGAGCTGAAACTTCAGCTCAAGAACCTTAAGTTAATAACAGGTTTATAAGCAAACTGCCAAGGTTTGGGAAGTCTCTGAATCACAGCCAATACCCGACAGCTCATACACACTCGGTGGCAGAAGTAATCCTGCACCTTGGGGAGGAGTTCCAAAGACAATAAGCATAACCACTTGGATAAAACAAATTATAATGTGGCAACCTGTAAAAGCAGCATTTTGCAGAATTTTGATAATCCTATTTCATAATGCAATGGCTAAGATAACAAGGAAGCAAATAAATGGACACAGTCAATACTTAGATTTGGAACCTTTCTGTACTGCAGTACACACTAGACACTGTAAACACTTTCAGCATACCATAACCTAAATCTGGTAACTAAACCAAGAATGGACCAAGATACACTTTAACCAAAACAAAACAAAAAAATGCATAAAAGAAGCCATAAATTGCATGATTAAACATGACCTGAGGGGTGAATAGAATGGATCTCTCTCTCTCTTTAATGACCTTTGTGAGACCAAATCTGGAATATGTAGCAACTGTATGATGCCCATATCTTAAGCAGGCCTGGAAAAGGTGCCAACACATGCAAGTAAATGGCTTCCAGAATTGGAAGACAAGATTTATGAAGAGGAGCTAGAGGCATTAATATGAAAAAATTAGAAAGTTTTGGCATATTTAGTGCCTATAAGAAGAAATAGTGGCAATATGATCACCACTTACAAAATAATAACAAGAATCAACCAAATTGACAGAAATTCCTGAAACCGGCAACCTCAATAACAGGAGGTTATAGATTCAAGCTAAGGAAACAATGGTGCCAAAAAAATATTAGAAAGTTTTCTTTTACAAACAGAGTGGTAGATGGTTGGAACAAATTAAGTGAGGTGGTGGTGGAGGCCAAAACCGTCAGTAGTTTCAAAGCGTTATACAGTATGACAGTGTTGGGAAGACAGGACACCACAAACGTAGCTTTCATCCTGTAATTACACTTGGGTAATTACACATGCTAAAATCAACTGTATATGTAATACATGTGGGTTATGTAAATGCCTACATTTTGAGGCTTTGGGATTTTACAGTCCCAAGGAACTGTGGAAATGTTGGAAAATTCAAGAAGCTAAATTCCACTGCTGAGGCACTAACCAGATTAGAAGAGAAATGGCAGCTAGAGCAGTGGCTAGTTATAGTGTGCTTATACATACACAGCAACTGTCTGCAGGTAAGTGCACTTGGTAATGGTCTAAGAATGTGAGATGGGCAGCGGCAGGAATGCTCTATTGGCATATTGGTGCCAATATCTGGAAGTAGCCAGGCAGACCAACTATTGATTAGTGAGAGTACTCTTCTGGTGGTCTCTTTAATGTCACAGTACTGTACTGCAGCATTTGGAGGGCTGTGAGCGTAGCCGAGTGACCCTCCTAGAGATCAATTCCGACCAAATTAAAGATTATCCAGCGTCTCCGTGGCACCAGCATGACCAGACTGGAGCATTTCAAAAACCTCAGCTGTCATCGAGAACATTTACCTGCCATGTCTTTAAGAACCACTTGCCAAAGAAGGATCCCAGTTGCACAGCTCAGAAAACAAGTACAGAAATTTAATAAAGAATTATGACAGTCAATATAACCAAGTAGCTAAGGGAATACATTCAGTATATTTTAATAGCATCAAGAACTTATATTAAGGTTTAATAACTAAGATGGAAAATATAAAATGAGGGGATACAGAACACAAGTCATTTCTCAAAAAAATGGAATGCAGAGAAATAAGCTTAGATCACATAACAAGGAAACAGCTCTGCATTGATTACCCAATTGTATTTGCTTACAAAAGTTTACACTAATTAAGCATAGTCATCATCCAGTGTGATACTTAATAAAGCAAATCCACTCAAGAAATATTTTTCTAACCTGGGTTGTTTCTCTGCTACTGCAAGTCTATCTGCATCTGGATCATTAGCCAAAATCACTGTAGAGTTATTTCCATCAGCAGTCTTGAAAGATAAGTCTAGTGCGCTCTTACCTTCCTCAGGATTTGGAAATTTCACAGTTGGAAATTCTGGATCGGGTACCATTTGTTCCTTTACAGGAATTAGTGGCTGGAGAAAATTATAAATTTTAGTCAATCATCCCAAATACAGATTTTTTGTTTTAATAATAAGATCCTCAATATTTGCTAAAGCAAAGCCTCCAGAAAATTATGCTGTCAACATTTGTACACACATTAAACATATTAAAAAAAATTTACCTTAAAGTTACAGCATCTGAATGCCTCAACCATGTAATCATGAGAGACTCCATGCATGGCAGGTGACAGTGAAGTTGAGTGGTGATGCCTGGTTCATTTGCTTGTCAAGCATGGAGGCAGCCAACATGGTGAAGTACTTGTTAGAAATATCCACCAAGGGATCACTCAGTCTAGGATCTGCCATTGCTCTCTCTATGTCCCATGCATTTTCCCAAGGTTCAAGATTATCCTCAATGTTTCTCTGTATGCCTTTATCATTTGGTGGTATGATCTGTAATTATTTAAATAAAAAACAAAATAAGTGACAATGTTCAAAGTAAAAAAAATCTGGAAATGAATTTATTTAGAAAAGACAAATTAAGTTCAACTAGGCTCTGCTGGAGCAGGAATCAACATCAAATATTCTGAAACAACCAAACAAATTTACTTGCTAACCTGCATATTCCATTTATTTCCATACAGCATAAAGAAAAAGGTCTAACCAGGAGAAGAGCAGGGGAAAATCCAGTTACCCAAGGGGGGACACCCTTAAAAGAATCAATCCAAGACGCAAAACAAAATGACCCTATTGGAACCATGCCATAACATTTAACTAAAAACCAGCAGTGAATGTAATGAAATGTCACTTTTTGGACAAGCTCTGGTCTACTACAAGGTCACATCAGCTGCAGAGTTCTGTGTGGCCTACTGGAGATCAGAGCCAGAACTTGCATTTCCCCCTCACAGAGGTGCAGAGAGCAGGAGACACTACCATGCCACTGGGAAATCATCCATAAAGTTAATGAACTGTAAGGTATACATTCAAAGAGTATGGTGATTTTGATGATTAATATAGGTAATAGCAGTCAGATGAGGTGTCGGGATAGAATGAGATGAGGATGCTTGCTGTATGTTGCTGGTGAAGTCAGGAAGGAAGTAGTCCTGATGGTGGGCAGACACATATTAGAGGTAATGTGGTTTGCTACAAAACCAGTAGACCACTGCTGGGTTCAAGGAGACCAAAACCTCAAAACTGCCAAACAAACTTTCCAAAACAATGTAAACAAATGACAATCTCTCGAAATCAGTGCAAGCTCATTACTTTTTCACATATTGTTCACTATAGTATGTTATTTTACAGTGCAAATTTGGGAGTACAGTATGTGTATTTGAGATTGTAATGTCCCAGATTATTTCTTCATTTGTGATGATCAGATTATGGGTACTATGTTAGCCAGTGACCAGGACAGATTTAATTTCATTCCAATGGATACATGGAACTCTTCGAGCTTACACAGAATGTACCATCTACTGGTCATTTCAGGCATGATTGAACATATTTACACCGATTACTTAATACCTTTTGTAACCATGCAGGAACTGTTTGAGAAAGCCCCTGTTGTATTGATGCTGGCAATGTCACCTGCCTGCCTGTCATCATCTTTGAAGAACACAGCAAATCTTACCTTAAGGAGCAATCTAATTAGAATAGCTAAGCACTACAAAACACTGCATACACAGTATACCAAATAATATATTACCCACAGAATGCTGTACTGAAATACCCGAGACACAAGCTTCAGAGGCGTGTACTTACTTGTGCTCCATTTTCCCAATAGACTTTATATCCATTATCTTCTTTAGGATTGTGAGAGGCTGTGACCATGATCCCAGCAGCTGCTCCTAACTGATTCACACCAAATGGTACAAAAGGAGTAGGAACAATTTTCCCGTAGAGGTACACAGGTACTCCTGCATTCAGAAAAGCTGCAGCAGCCAATCTTGCAAACCTATAAATATATTATCTATGCAATTGTATATACATAAATGCAGTAAAAATATATTTAATCAGATCTTGCCTACATATTGGCAGCTGTCTGTGATCTCAAAATAATAATAATAATAATAAATATTTTATTATTTATTATTAGATAACTATACTGTACATCTATAGTATAATAATATATATTATTACAGTATATAGCTATAGCTATTATATATATCTTAGAGATATACCTGTATATCTTTATATACTATATCTATAAAGATAGCAAAGATATCTACTCAAGATAGCTATCAACATTTTCAATAAACAAAATTTTTCTTAGGTTTATTGCAAAACTTATGGTAGGAATAGCCTAATATCATACGCAGCAATACTTCTGTAACTCTGTAATGTCTAAAGCAAACGGTTTTTAAGTACAGTACTGTATTACTAAATGGCTTGACTCCCAATGTGTAATATACTGTACTGACATACATAGCATTTAGAGTGCAAATCTATTATTAGCTATCATAAATAAAATATAAGGTATACAGAAACTGATTAAGATCTTGCATGCCCTCTGTAATCCCAATATGAAGTTTCTGTCCCAATTAGAAGCAATGTTATGTCATTTTGAGTTTGTAAGCAAATATAATGTTCTATCATATTGACAACCATGCTGAATGAATATTATGCATCACCGAGGGCTAAAATTGTGCATACGTTACTTCATATACAGTACTCCAACATCCTGAAAAATTTCTTGTAAATCTGAGATGGTCAGGTTATGGTGATTTGGCACTTTTTGATCTTGCAACCTTAAAATAATATTCAAATGTGTGTTTGGTAAAGTTTGCATGGAAAGTAAAAATTAGGATGAAAAGTGTCAATACATAGGCCAGAAAAGGATAAGCAACAGTATGGGTGTTATGAGTAGCAAATATGCTGGAACCTCAAAAAGATTGGTAAATTTTGAAGTACTGTACAGGACTTCACAGTATAAACAATTTTCAATGGAAGTTACAGCATAAAATTTTTAGGTGACAATGTCTGTTAGGAGATTTGTTGTTTATAGTTGAGCATTTGGGATTTTTTTATTGGGTACAAATCTTAAAAATTACATTTAACTTACCGATGACTGTTATGGCGACTGTCATGCCCAATAACAATCCCCATAGACTTCGCTTCTGGGTTAACTGCTGTGAGGTAACTGCCTAGACCCTGAAATAATAAATTACAATGAGTGAATGTACAATACGTATCTAATTTTACCGTATTATAGTATAATCACATTATGATACTGTATAAAGCATTGAATATAATTAAACATTATTTTCTAGTGGGCCCCCATTGGCTCCTTAAAATTTGGTACCACTAAGCTTTAGCCCAACTCTTGAGACCTATTCATTGCCTTCTGGGAAGGAAGGAAGGAACTACCAGGGAAAAGCACCAAGCCATTATGATTATATAGCACTTGGAAGGGGTCAGGATAAGGATTTGGGATTGGAAGGGGATGGGGGGGGAGGAGTAATGGTGCCTAACCACTTGGACGGTCAAGGATTGAATGCCAACCTACATAAAGCAAGACCATTGCTCTACCATCCACCCCAAGTGATTGGACTTGCCTACTGGAAGCCACTCTAAGATCTGTTTTAAGAGGTAAGAAGAATAGCAGATCAATCACATAACTGGGGAAACTTAACCAGGAACAAAAAGGGATTAACTAAAGGAATAAGTAAATAAGTGGAGACGCAGAAGCAACAAACCACACAGGACCCCTGGTTAAGGTCGTAGGTGTCACCAACCCAACAGACAGCATGGCAGAGGCAGAAAGAATGACCATCTGGTAGCAAAGATGATGAGCACCCTTCAAACTTGTACATGGTAAGTGAAGGGGCAACAGTTTACCTTTATTTAATTTATTAACTTTTATTCCTTTTCAAGTCTTTACTCACAAAAATTATAAAATACTCTGCTACATACTGACTAAGCATAAAACCAACATATTAATTCTGAAAACTTACTTATATATTTGCATCCATCCAGGACCATTATTGTAATGGTCATAAAATGTCGAGTACAATTATTTCTCCTATAGACTACCAAGTTAATAAAACATTATTTTGCACAAGTAAATGCTTATAGTTTCAATATGCCCTACCTGTGATGTTTGTATGACCACAAGATCATTCATTTGTGCATAACCAGCTCCCATGCGACCCCGAAGTCCTGCAGTGCCAAAGAGAAGCCGATTCAGGAGCAGTTTTTGCAGTGCTGCAACATCTCCATTTGAAATCAGCTCCACAATTTCTTCACGAGTCTTATCATTCTGAAGAAATAGTATAATATTTTTATGTAGGAACACTTAATAAGCTACTGAAAAAGTAAAGTAACTATATCAGTTTTGACTGTAGCCGACAGTGAGCTACCGTATCTCCCATGCAAGGCTACTACTTTACTGGTATTATGAACAGTCTTAATGCAACCGATTGTCAAAATTAATAATCCTGTACAGTACATGCAAATTGTATTACTGAATAATATATTGTATTAAATTATAAACATGATTCAATTGTATACTACAGTACTTTTAAGAAAAATAGACAGGAGAAACAACAGTGTTCTATTAGACCTCTATTTTATCGAACACTGTACATGGCAGTAGTGAAGGAAATAGGTGGAGATGATACTTATAAATAAGTGACTGAGGATGTGAAGTTAGCTCCTTATGCCCTACCTACTAGCCTTATTGTACCCGTTACATTTTATTTGAACTTCCCTGATGTCCTAATTCATTATCATATCTGGCCTTAAAGTTATAGATTGAGGTAGCTTCTGTGATCTCCAGACAAGTTCCTTAAGACTTAGTAAGGTAAGCTTACGAGCTCCTTATAAGCTTAAGCTCCTCAAGACTTGCCTTTTAAGGTAACAAGTTCCAGACTTGTTAACTTAAAAGATCAAAAGTAGCCTATAATGACAGAGCCTGAAAAGTTGTATCCTTTTCATTGTACTTACTATATATAATTACTACCAGTCCTATGTTTATCACAACTTTGTGTTGATTATGAGTTGTACACACAAGTGATTGTTTATACAGTATGTAAATAAAGAATTTTGATTTCTGCATATATACATTAATTTTTGTTTGATTAATGGTTATCTAATTCGTAAACCTAAGGTGTTTTTATTTAGTAATTGATAAAAAATTAAGCATTTAAGTAAATTAAATATTTTATTTTGACAGTAAATTTAATGGAAGCTATGATTATTCTGACTGTTGCACCGTCTAAGAGGGAATTCCTTCTTTTAGTGAGGACAATGCCGAGAAGGAGGGCAGCCGTCACCAGGGACGCCGAGAAGGAGGGCAGCCGTCACCAGGGACGCCGAGAAGGAGGGCAGCCGTCACCAGGGACGCCGAGAAGGAGGGCAGCCGTCACCAGGGACGCCGAGAAGGAGGGCAGCCGTCACCAGGGACGCCGAGAAGGAGGGCAGCCGTCACCAGGGACGCCGAGAAGGAGGGCAGCCGTCACCAGGGACGCCGAGAAGGAGGGCAGCCGTCACCAGGGAAGCAGAGAAGGAGGGCAGCCGTCACCAGGGAAGCAGAGAAGGAGGGCAGCCGTCACCAGGGAAGCAGAGAAGGAGGGCAGCCGTCACCAGGGACGCAGAGGAGGGCAGCCGTCACCAGGGACGCAGAGAAGGAGGGCAGCCGTCACCAAGGACGCCAAGACGGAGGGCAGCCGTCACCAAGGACGCCGAGGAGGGCAGCCGTCACCAAGGACGCCGAGGAGGGCAGCCGTCACCAAGGACGCCGAGGAGGGCAGCCGTCACCAAGAACACCGAGGGAGGGCAGCCGTCACCAAGAACACCGAGGGAAGGCAGCCGTCACCAAGAACACCGAGGGAGGGCAGCCGTCACCAAGAACACCGAGGGAGGGCAGCCGTCACCAAGGACGCTGAAGGAGGCGCGGAAAAAGACCATTATTACCCTGAGCCTGGAAGCCGCTCCTGCCACCAATACCTCCGTGTGCTCACCTGGTCCCACTCCAGCCACTCTTGAGCTCTCTGGTCGAGGGCGGCGTTACCCGTGTCAACTGGTGTGTCACACATGGTGTCTGCTCAAGTGTCAGGAGGCTGAGGACAGGGCAGCAGCAGCGTCTGCGACACGGGCGGCGATACTCAGCAGACGACGTCTGCCGCTCCTATTGAAACTTGTCAATGGTGTTCCAATAATGATTTGACAATTCAAATTCTCGCTTTCTCTCTTATTTTTATTCCATCGTAAAATTTATATAGAATTTAGTGCTAGTATAAAATATAATTAATTACCTATTAATTTAGTTTTGAGTAACTTAAGGGTAAAATACATGTTTACAACTTTTAAAAAGACATTTCAAGGTCACCTAAGAGGTCACCTTCCTATATATATAATTATTATCCTAGGCGCTGATGCTTAACTAATAGCTAAAGCCCTAAATCCATTACCAATCAAAATTTCGCAGTGTAATGGAAAACATTTTTATATATCATGCTCTTCGATATATTATGGAACCATAAAAATGACCCAGAAAACTTTTTAAACACATTGCTAAGCACACGAGTCTAGAAATAGATACAGCAATGACCAGACTAAGACTAGGACATACCAAACCAGTAGCACACAGTTATAAAATTAGAACAAACATAAATGAACACTGCAGCCACTGCTAAGTTGCATATATATATGAAAATTACTGCGGCGCAGTGGTAAGTTCAGCTGAGCCACAGCCGTAAGGTCCGGGGATAATTTTTTTTACGGTAGTACAGAAGCGTTTAGGCAACGTTTCCTTTCGCATGATGACTCTGTGTCAACTATCAGTTAATACTGTAGGTACCCGAAAGCTAGACAACTGCCGTGGGGTCATCTTGAGAAAAGTCAGTAGTTGGTCTTTGGGTTAACTAAAAGAAACCATTATCTCCTCCAGTACTTCATACATTACAGTGTCAGAATCAATTTCAAACAATAATTCATCATTCTCAACGTTCCCTTCAACATGGAGCACATATTAGACGACAGTAACCTCTCACTACACATAAAATAAATCCCGTTTATGTCAAGACAAGCCATATTGCCCGAAACGCTGTGCGTATTAGTAGCTTTAGGGATTGTATGTACTAGCTCTATCTATAAATCCAACATTATATTAATAGCTCATCTTCTATGTATAATAATCTATGTATAATCTATCTATAACGTGGTGGAAGTGGGGTCCCTCGATTGTTTCAAATGTGGGTTTGGACATGTATATGAATGGGATTGGGTGGTTATAAATAGGAGCTGCCTCGTATGGGCCAATAGGCCTTCTGCAGGTACCTTGTTCTTATGTATTTACTTTTACTTGAATAAACATTTTGATTTTTTATTTTGATTTGATTTAAATTACGCTGTCAAGCCACCATAGAAAACGTGTGTATGTCGCCAGCGGAAGCGAGTATCCGACGCTATCACACCATAACATCCAGCCAGGGTTGCCAGATTGGGCTACAAGTAGCGAATTGGGCTACTTTTGAGTCCCGCGCTCCCAAATTTTTAATTTCCCTACTTGCTACTTTTTGGGCTAATTTAAAAGCAAGATGTGCTAATTTGGGCTATTAATGTTAAGAAACTCAATGATGATTTTTATGGTCAGATGCAACAAACAAACACCCCGCGATAGCAGCCACAGACTGACGATTTAAATTAAAATTAAACTGTGCTCGCATTTAAATGCGAACACAGCATGCAGAATATCCTTTCACGGGTAAAGATCACATTCACTCCAAAAAAAATCTTCCACTTACGGGCTACTCATGCCCGTGCCACCTCTTGGGTGGCTTAATCTTCATCAATTAATCACAAATAAGCAGTTACAGCCTCGCTCCTGTGCCGAGTCCACTACGGGCTCACAATAGCTCGTGCTGCTTGGAACTTTTTGTTCAGTGTAGCTGAATCTAAAACAACAACACAAACAAGGTCACGGGCTGTTTATGCCCGTGCCACCTCATTGGTGACTTAATCTTCATCAATCAATCACAAACAAGGAACAACGATTTCAGGTTCAACAAGCCACAACTTAGGACAGAAAACAGATGTTTTTTTTTTCACTCATGTGGGGCATATCAATGCACAACTACAAAATCATCAACATTATCTTGGAGTCAGAATCCACCAATCATTGATAGTTGTACAGCAAGTGGAAGCTGCAGTTATAAAAGCAAACCAAATCCTAGGAATAGTCAAACGAAATTTTGACGAAGGAAAAGGTAGTTATACAACTGTATAAATCTCTGGTGTGCTTCCACTTGGATTATTATATCTTCAGAAAGACATATCTGCTTTGGAGAAAGTTCAACACCGGGCGACTAAAATCTTTTCCGAACTAAGTCGACTTTAAGAGTTATGTAGTGCAAGTCAACTTTCATACCAGGAACGGTTGAGGGCCACAGGGACCAGACATGACACGGCTGCTCTCAGCAAAACTTTTAAATTACTGAACAATTTGGAAGATATTGACCCAGAACACTTCTTCAAAAGGCTAGATGTAAGAAGAACAAGGAGCAACGGTTTCAAGCTCAACAAGCCACACTGAAGGATGGAAAATATTTGTTTTCACCCATAGAATTATAACGTTGTGGAAACGCATACCCGCTGAAGCCGTAAATGCCTAAACATTGCTCGATAAAATCCCCAAAAACGAATGGGAGGGGCGGCCATTAAGATAATGAGATAATAGAGCGAGTATAAGCAGGCGATGAGTCACAATAACGTGGCTAAAGTATGTTGACCAGACCACACACTAGAAGGTGAAGGGACGACGAAGTTTCGGTCCGTCCTGGACCATTCTCAAGTCGATTGTGATGAGGAAGATTGATGAAGATTAAGCCACCCAAAAGGTGGCACGGGCATGAAAAGCCCGTAAGTGGTGGCCCTTTTGAGCCATTACCAGTATCAATAGATGATACTGGAGATCTGTGGAGGTGCGACTGCACCCTGCGTGACGGGAGATGTCTCCCGTCGTGATGAGGAATGTTGTTATAGATTCAGCTACTCAGAACAAGTTCCAAGTAGCATGGGCTATGGTGAGCCCGTAGCTTACCTGGCACAGGAGCGGAGCAAGTAGCACGGGTTATGGTGAGCCCGTAGTGGACTTACCTGGCACAGGAGCGGTGCGTGGTGAGGAAGAGAGAGAGAGAGAGAGAGAGAGAGAGAGAGAGAAGATTAAGCCACCCAAAAGGTGGCTTGGGCATGAATAGCCCATAAGTGGTGGCCCTTTTGAGCCATTTCCAGTATCAATAGATGATACTGGAGATCTGTGGAGGTGCGACTGCACCCTGCGTGACGGGAGATGTCTCCCATGTGGTGAGTAAGTAGAGACAGGCAATAAATTGGCAAGAGAGAGCTGAGGAGTAAAGTAAGGTGTAGTAGAGGGGATAGTAATAATAATAAGAGCTGCAGAGGGCCTATTGGCCCATACGAGGCAGCTCCTATTATAACCACCGAATGAGAAGGAGATAGGAATAAGAAGAGGATAGCAAGGGAGCGTAGGAGAAGACAATGAACAGAAAAAGGGAGAAGAGAGAAAGAAAAGGAAAGAGAAAGAAAGATAAATGGAAGGGGTAGGCTTATGTTAGGTCACGTTTGTTAGAAAGATTAGAGCATTTGAGTATATACCGTGAAAGGGAAGAGTCCACACCAACAAAGCCAGGACTCAAGTTCATGTTGTGTACATTGTGTATTAGAGCCGATTCAACAGTATACTCGTTTGTAGCGAGTCTAAGGATTACTCGCTACAAACTCCTTTTCTGTTTTAAAACTGGATGTATTGTTATGCTAGGCTGTATTAGGTTATGTTATTAAGGTTAGGCTGCATTGGGCTTCGTTGGATTAGATTGGTTTGATTTGAGTTACGTTAGGTTGGGTTGAGCTAAGTTAGTCACGTTTAAAAATTCAAAATTCCACTACGCCACGGAGCAGTCTCTGTGGCGTAGTGTTTTAAAGCGCGCCCGGCTCTTCGCCAGCGCTTTGACCTGCCGGCCGGGATGGATTGACCGGGCGACGATCCTTAACTGTTCACCAAGCAGAGAATAGGTTGTTTGGCCTATTTGGCGGGTCGTATTCCGGGAAAAAAATTAGGATTAATGACCTGCCCGAAACGCTATGCATGTTAGTGGCTTTACAAGAATTTAAGAACTCTTTTTATATATAAATTTTATATATAAATAAAAAAAAATAAAAAATAAATCCGACGAATCTTTTTGTGTGTGATGAGACTCGTATCTGGCATGATTAAAATATTAACTTAAATAATTCGTTTGTTAGACAATATATGATATTCAGATCTATAAATTACTTTAGAAAGACGTATAATGCATATAAATATTAATTTACACATTCCTGGCGCTATACACTAGGAATTTCAATATGGCGTTCAAATAGTTTTAGGCAGAGGGTCCCTGGGTCGGTTGGTCGTTTACGGTCATGGCGCCGTCAGTCGTCAGGAAGCAGCGGCGGCGTGAGCATTGTCGCTCCTGTGTAGGTAGGCTGATCATTTTTTTTTTTTTTTGCCATCTGAGTAGTTGGGAGGTAGCATGAATATATAGTCTACCTCCACCTACAATGCTTAATGCATTATACATTTGTTCACTATTTATAACATTGAGTTTTTGTAATATCTCCGAGAGTCATTGTTTCCATATTGCTTTTTTTCTTCCGGGTTCTGTTGTATTCAAATGTTTGTATTCCACTAATGCTAAATAGTCTGTCCTCTCTCGGATATTGTGGAAGATTTTGAGGATCATTATTTGCCAACATTATATGGGTAGGATATTATGTAGAATACACTTCCCCATAGTGTTAAACCACCCTGTCGTCAGGCTAGGCTCGTTAACGCGGCGGTCGACGACCTCCCCTCCCCCACCTCCTAAGACGCATTTATTATCGACTTTCATGTACTGTGTATTAAAATAGTTTTTATCGAGTATAAATTAATTTTATATTCTATGTTTAATTAAGCGTACAATAGGTTCGGTATTTGGGTTCTGTTGGCAATTATTTGCACTTGAAGTATGTTGAGAGTGAAGCATTTACAGTTGCCTGTCCTCAGGCCAGGCTCGCCTACGGACTGCGTATTCAGAATTATTCTCGCGTATAAAGTAATATTATTTTATCAAGTTAATAGTTTAAAAACTAAGTTTAGTGACAAGCGACAGTCCTGTGTACACTGCAATAGGTAAATAACTTCCCAACGGAGAGGAGCGGGGACACCCTTCCAGGAACTGAATTTACCTGAGGGCCACTAACACTAGTGGCTTCGATGAGGACAGTAAGCCGGCGGCTTGTCAAAGGTCCCCCTATTTGCTTTCATGATGTTTTCCAGCTGTATTTTAAAACCCAGCAGAGTTTTGGCGTTTACGGCTACGGCGGGTAGGCGGTTCCAAGGGTTTACAACCCTATGGGTGAAAAAGCATGTCCTGTTTCCTGCCCAACATTCTGGCTTGTTGAGTTTGAACTCGTTGCTTCTTGTTCGTGTAACATCTGACCTTTTGAAGACATTGTCCTGATCGACATCCTACAAATTGTTTAGTATTTTAAAGGTTTCAATGAAGTCCGCCCTGTCATGCCTGGTTTGTGGTGTTGTTAGCCCTGTGGCCCTCAACCGTTCCTTATACGAGAGATGACTAAGCTCTGGTATGATTTTTGTCGTAAGACATGGCTCCATAGCTATGGTAAGACATGGCTCCAGAGCAGCTATGTCTTTCTGACCATGAGGTATCCATGCCTGGATGCAATAATTCATGTGGGGGCGCACCAGAAACTTATACAATTGAAGGTCTACTTTCTTTTCCTTGCGGGTAAAGGTACTCCGGTTACACAACTGGCGTGGCTCCGGTTATACAACTGGTGGGGCTCCGGTTACACAACGGGTGGGACTCCGGTTACACAACGGGTCGGGCTTTGGTTTCACAACGGGTCGGGCTTCGGTTACATAACTGGCTCGGGTTCCAGTTACATAACTCTGGGGGTGTGACTTTTTGGGATTTGGATTGTGCATGGTTGTGCTCCAGGGGTTGTTTGAGTACTAGTGCTCCAGGTTTGTTTGTTAGGGCTCTATGGTTATGTTTGCTAGAAATCCAGGTTTCTTTCTACGTACATAGCACATTTTCTTTTTGCTATGGCTCCATAGTTGGTTTCTAGGGCAAGTGGAAGGTTTTAGGTAGGGCTAAGGAGATTTTTGTTTGGTAGAGCTGGGAATGGAGTTTGGTTGGACTCTGGGGCTGTTTGTTTAGCTTGGTGGGGGTTAGATGATATGTATAAATGCTATGCTTGCGGTTACACAACTGGTCGGGGCCCGGTTACACAACTGATCGGGCTTTGGTTACACAACTGGTCGGGCTTCGGTTAAATAACTGGTCGGGCTCCGGTTACTTAACTGTTCGGGCTCCGGTTACTTAACTGGTCGGGCTCCGGGGGTGTCACTTGGGCTTTGGGTTGTGTATAGTCGGGCTTTGGTTCGTCCATGGTTGTGCTCCAGGGGTTGTGTGTCTTTGCCTCATGTTTCTTTGCTAGAGCATTATGGTTGTTTCTTTGCTATGGCTGAGTGCATGTGTATTTTCAAGGGTATCATTGTTGTATTTTTGCAAGAGTTCCAGGTTATTTTTTTGTATAGGGCTCAATTGTTTGTTTGCTTTGGCTCCAAAGTTAGTTTTTAAAGGCAAAGAGTTGTTAAAGGGCAGTTGTTAGGGAGGGCTAAAGAAGGGTTTGTTTGGTAGAGCTGGGAATGGAGTTTGGTTGGACTCTGGGGCTGTTTGTTTAGCTTGGTGGGGGTTAGATGATATGTATAAATGCTAGGCTTGCGGTTACACAACTGGTCGGGGTCCGGTTACACAATTGATCGGGCTTTGGTTACACAACTGGTCGGGCTCCGGTTAAATAACTGGTCGGGCTCCGGTTACTTAATTAACTGGTCGGGCTCCGGTTACTTAACTGGTCGGGCTCCGGGGGTGTCACTTGGGCTTCGGGTTGTGCATAGTCGGGCTTCGGTTCGTGCATGGTTGTGCTCCAGGGGTTGTGTGTCTTTGCCTCATGTTTCTTTGCTAGAGCATTATGGTTGTTTCTTTGCTATGGCTGAGTGCATGTGTATTTTCAAGGGTATCATTGTTGTATTTTTGCAAGAGTTCCAGGTTATTTTTTTATATAGGGCTCAATTGTTTGTTTGCTTTGGCTCCAAAGTTAGTTTTTAAAGGCAAAGAGTTGTTAAAGGGCAGTTGTTAGGGAGGGCTAAAGAAGGGTTTGTTTGGTAGAGCTGGGAATGGAGTTTGGTTGGACTCTGGGGCTGTTTGTTTAGCTTGGTGGGGGATAGATGATATGTATAAATGCTAGGCTTGCGGTTACACAACTGGTCGGGGTCCGGTTACACAACTGATCGGGCTTTGGTTACACAACTGGTCGGGCTCCGGTTAAATAACTGGTCGGGCTCCGGTTACTTAATTAACTGGTCGGGCTCCGGTTACTTAACTGGTCGGGCTCCGGGGGTGTCACTTGGGCTTCGGGTTGTGCATAGTCGGACTTCGGTTCGTGCATGGTTGTGCTCCAGGGGTTGTGTGTCTTTGCCTCATGTTTCTTTGCTAGAGCATTATGGTTGTTTCTTTGCTATGGCTGAGAGCATGTGTATTTTCAAGGGTATCATTGTTGTATTTTTGCAAGAGTTCCAGGATATTTTTTTGTATAGGGCTCAATTGTTTGTTTGCTTTGGCTCCAAAATTAGTTTTTAAAGGCAAAGAGTTGTTAAAGGGCAGTTGTTAGGGAGGGCTAAAGAAGGGTTTGTTTGGTAGAGCTGGGAATGGAGTTTGGTTGGACTCTGGGGCTGTTTGTTTAGCTTGGTGGGGGTTAGATGAGATATATACTTGCTAGGCTTGCGGTTACACAACTGGTCGGGGTCCGGTTACACAACTGATCGAGCTTCGGTTACACAACTGGTCGGGCTCCGGTTAAATAACTGGTCGGGCTCCGGTTACTTAACTGGTCGGGCTCCGGTTACTTAACTGGTCGGGCTCCGGGGGTGTCACTTGGGCTTTGGGTTGTGCATAGTCGGGCTTTGGTTCGTGCATGGTTGTGCTCCAGGGGTTGTGTGTCTTTGCCTCATGTTTCTTTGCTAGAGCATTATGGTTGTTTCTTTGCTATGGCTGAGTGCATGTGTATTTTCAAGGGTATCATTGTTGTATTTTTGCAAGAGTTCCAGGTTATTTTTTTGTATAGGGCTCAATTGTTTGTTTGCTTTGGCTCCAAAGTTAGTTTTTAAAGGCAAAGAGTTGTTAAAGGGCAGTTGTTAGGGAGGGCTAAAGAAGGGTTTGTTTGGTAGAGCTGGGAATGGAGTTTGGTTGGACTCTGGGGCTGTTTGTTTAGCTTGGTGGGGGTTAGATGATATGTATAAATGCTAGGCTTGCGGTTACACAACTGGTCGGGGTCCGGTTACACAACTGATCGGGCTTTGGTTACACAACTGGTCGGGCTCCGGTTAAATAACTGGTCGGGCTCCAGTTACTTAATTAACTGGTCGGGCTCCGGGGGTGTCACTTGGGCTTCGGGTTGTGCATAGTCGGGCTTCGGTTCGTGCATGGTTGTGCTCCAGGGGTTGTGTGTCTTTGCCTCATGTTTCTTTGCTAGAGCATTATGGTTGTTTCTTTGCTATGGCTGAGTGCATGTGTATTTTCAAGGGTATCATTGTTGTATTTTTGCAAGAGTTCCAGGTTATTTTTTTGTATAGGGCTCAATTGTTTGTTTGCTTTGGCTCCAAAGTTAGTTTTTAAAGGCAGAGTTGTTAAAGGGCAGTTGTTAGGGAGGGCTAAAGAAGGGTTTGTTTGGTAGAGCTGGGAATGGAGTTTGGTTGGACTCTGGGGCTGTTTGTTTAGCTTGGTGGGGGTTAGATGATATGTATAAATGCTAGGCTTGCGGTTACACAACTGGTCGGGGTCCGGTTACACAACTGATCGGGCTTTGGTTACACAACTGGTCGGGCTCCGGTTAAATAACTGGTCGGGCTCCGGTTACTTAATTAACTGGTCGGGCTCCGGTTACTTAACTGGTCGGGCTCCGGGGGTGTCACTTGGGCTTCGGGTTGTGCATAGTCGGGCTTCGGTTCGTGCATGGTTGTGCTCCAGGGGTTGTGTGTCTTTGCCTCATGTTTCTTTGCTAGAGCATTATGGTTGTTTTTTTGCTATGGCTTTGTGCATGTGTATTTTCAAGGGTGTCATTGTTGTATTTTTGCAAGAGTTCCAGGATATTTTTTTTTGTATAGGGCTCAATTGTTTGTTTGCTTTGGCTCCAAAGTTAGTTTTTAAAGGCAAAGAGTTGTTAGGGAGGGCTAAAGAAGGGTTTGTTTGGCAGAGCTGGGAATGGAGTTTGGTTGGACTCTGGGGCTGTTTGTTTAGCTTGGTGGGGGTTAGATATGTATAAATGCTAGGCTTGCGGTTACACAACTGGTCGGGGTCCGGTTACACAACTGATCGGGCTTTGGTTACACAACTGGTCGGGTTCCGGTTAAATAACTGGTCAGGCTCCGGTTACTTAACTGGTCGGGCTCCGGTTACTTAACTGGTCGGGCTCCGGGGGTGTCACTTGGGCTTCGGGTTATGTATAGTCGGGCTTCGCTTCATGCATGGTTGTGCTCCAGGGGTTGTGTGTCTTTGCCTCATGTTTCTTTGCTAGAGCATTATGGTTGTTTCTTTGCTATGGGTGAGTGCATGTGTATTTTCAAGGGTTTCATTGTTGTATTTTTGCAAGAGTTCCAGGATTCCTTATTTGTATAGGGCTGAATTGTTTGTTTGTTTTGGCTCCAAAGTTAGCTGTTAAAGGCAAAGAGTTGTTAAAGGGCAGTTGTTATAGGGAGGGCTAAAAAGGGTTTGTTTGGTAGAGCTGGGAATGGAGTTTGGTTGGACACACACACACACACACACACACATATATATATATATATATATATATATATATATATATATATATATATATATATATATATATATATATACATATATATATATACATATATATATACATATATATATATATGTATATATATATATTGTGTGTGTGTGTGTGTGCAGAAACAATAATAATAAAACAATTAACATCGTGTAGTGTACTCTATATATCAAAATATATTACTTTGAAATCCGTATTAGTCACTAAAAAAAAATTTGGGCTACTCGTATTACAACTTCGCTACTTTTCGACCGTCAGCTCGCTACTTTCCGCAATTTGGAGCTGGCAACCCTGTGGCCAGCCCGCTCACACCACTGATAATTACCACTCCACGGGCTCCTGTCACCCTAAATGTCACCAGTGCCGGGCCACCGTGACACCTCCCGAGACATAACCACTCGTGCGGTCATCGTCTGGCGGGAGGAAACCTTCACTCTAACTGCACGTGGCTTAAAGTAAGGAAAGTTGCCCGTAAATGTCAAGAGCAGACGACAGACGCCGACAGTCTCAGCACTGAACTGGTGGGGTTCTCGGTCATATATTTCTCAATATTTCTCTATTGCCGTTCTTCCCCTTTACCACCCGTAATTTGCATGGCATTTCTCCCTGTCAACCTGTGTGGTACTGTTATTGTGAACATTAATTGTTGCATCTGTACTGTTGCTTAAAGTACCTCATCTTTGTTCAAGTAGTCTATGATTATCATCGTTAAATATCACTTAAATTTAAACTTATAAATAAAAATACTTAATAACAGTACTTTAAGTTATGCACAAAAAGCTGTTCATATTTGTTTCATTATATAACATACATTGTGTAGCTGTGTATACTCCACTGTAGCGTTTTAAATGTATTTTGTATAAATAAAAATTATTATTATAAAGGATTTGCTCTTGCTCATGATGATTTCCCGCTCACAAGACTTCAGTGTGTTGGCATTGAACAAACACAAAAAAAACTTATTCTCAAAGCAATACAAAAAACAAATTGGTTACATGTTCATATTTCAGGAGTTAAGATAATGGAAAATATTAGTAACAAATGGTATATTTGTGAAACAGTTACAGTTGGGTTTGTTCTGAACTTACAAATTGGGAGTCCCAGGTTCCAGTTCCAGATGGGACAGAAATGGTTTGGCATGTTTGCCTTTCGCCTCTGTTCGCCTAGTAGTAAATAGGTACCCAAAAGTTAGTCAGCTGTTGTCAGGTTGCATCCTGGGGAGGGTCAGTAGTTCGATTTTGGGAAAAACTCAATATAATCCTACCATACACACAGACTGCCTGTCCCCAACAAAATGAGTTTAATTACTATTATTAATTCAAAGTAGTGAAAATTATTGCTCTTAACAAAAGCAATAATTAATCTACTTCAGGTGTCATGGTGAAATTAGAATAAGCAGTATGGAAAGAAATAAGATTTACACTGTGCCGTGATTCCAAAGCATATAAGGTTCTCATGTGTGCATCAGGTATCGGGTCCCTCCAGTAGTTGCTCTCACTTGTGATTTCTAGTCAAGTTGTCCACCCTCCTGTGAACCCTGGCACTGCAGATGGCTGGCTTCTGCTCTACCTGGCGATTGCCAGAAAATGTGTTGCATTTGCTGCCTTCGGGGCTGAATTTTGAAATCAGGCAACCTTATTCAACAACCTGGATTATAATGATGCCTGGTACAAATATTGGCTGGGGTCACAGGAAAGTTTATATATGTGTTTATAGAGGCAAAGTAATCTGGAAATATTAGATCAACCAGGACAAAAAAGAAAAACCACCAAAGGTAGAGCATAGAAACATTGGTAACCCTGACACAAACTATGTAAGCACATGTCGTCCAGACTCAACTAGTAGTTAGTTATATTGCCCATACCAGATGGCAGCCCAGGTGTTCATGCACCTGTTGTTGTTGTGACAACAGCTCCTTCATTTGCCCAACCTGCACCTAGTGCCCTGCCTTCACTTCCTTCGTTTAAGCTGCGGTGGCTTCCTTTTTGGACTTGCAGGAATCTTTGTTCCCTTTTTCTGCTTCATGAGTATTTGTGTATCTATGTATACACAATACACACATACTTCACTGTTGTGTAAACCACAAGTCTTGTTCATCTTGACTGCTTGTGGCTAGTGTTTCCTTCTCTAGCTGTCACTGTCATTACCCTTACCTTTCAGGGTCATCTTCCCTGTTAAGGCTTGAAAGTCAATCCCTCTGAAGGTAGCAGAATAATATGGTCAGAAAGGAGCTATTCTTTAGGTCATGGTGTATTTTTCTTAGTTATTAGGTTAAGTTTGGTTTATGGAGTACATTTTAGATGACATTAGATTACATTCAGGAAACTTGAAACAATATGAAGAAATGATGTACTGTATACCTGCTTGATGGGGTTCTGGGAGTAGTTTTACTCCCCAAGCCTGACCCGAGGCCAGGCTTGACTTGTGAGAGTTTTGTTCACCAGGCTGTTGCTTGGAGCGGCCCTCAGGCCCACGTATCCACCACAGCCCGGTTGGTCCAGCACTCCTTGGAGAAAACTATCTAGTTTTCTCTTAAAGATGTCCATGGTTGTTCTGGCAATATTTCTTATACTTGCTGGAAGGATGTTGAACAACCGTGGACCTCTGATATTTATAGTGTTCTCTGATTGTGCCTATGGCATCCCCTGCACTGGTTCTATTCTGCATTTTCTTCCATATCATTCACTCCAGTACGTTGTATATAATTAGAGAGTATGATGACTCCTAAGTAAGGACAAATTTCAGTATGTGATAGAAGTGCCACAATTTAAGATAACTTTATCATAAATTATGCTGACAATTTCTACTAGCATATTTTAGACATGCAGATCTGCTTATGTTTTTGAAATTTTACAACAGTATATTGTACGTACATACATACAGGAGTGCAATTCCTGTATATACATAGTTAAAGAATTAAGGCTCATAAAAGTTCCTTACCATATTTCCTTTCAGCAAGCAGCGTGTAGTGCAGTATGGAGCATCCAATGAGTCCAGCCAGTCCAGGGCTGCCATCTCAGAAACGAAGCCAATCGCGACAAGAATATATTGATCTGCTGGCTCAGCGAAGGCAGTCCAGTGATCTCAGATGGGCAGCCCGTGAATGGTACTCTAGGGGTAACTACAAATATGGAAATGAGATGAAACGTGAAGAAGTGTTCAAGAGAGTGATGCAGTCTGATAGAGTGAAGCACACCATCAAGCAGGTGAGCTGTCTGGCACAGCAAAAGATGCCAGTTTGGTGTACATGTCATTATATTTTGAGTATTTTAAAACCCTGGGATTCTCTCTTCGCTCTCTGCTACAGCTCTTCCTGGGCTGCGTACCCAGCTCTTCCTGGACAACCCATCCTCTTGAAGTGATAGTACTTAACATATCTATTTGGTCTTAGGTACCACTACCATCCATGTAGTGATGGACCACCAATTATTCACTTTTTGTACCTTTAATTTTATAGTCCAGACAAAATACAGCTAAAATCCAATCTTAAATACTCCTAGGCCTAGATAGCAAAAATATGTGCTATATTAGGCTTAAGATACTGTATATTAGGCCTAGGATTAGGAGAGGATTATAAAATACAGTATACAGTACTGTATAATATTTTATACAGTACTGTGTTAATGGCAGATACTTAGCTTTCACAGTTTATTTACATGATGAACTACCTATCTTGACCACAGCTGGTGGATGGTGGAGGTGATTATGATGTCCTTGTTGCTGAAGCTGAAGGGATCTTAGAAAAAATGGGACACACTCAAGACATTGGTGTTATTCGACAATTTGCATTCATCCTCCCCAAAATCATGAAGAGAATATATAACAAGGTGCTTATCAACGAGGATGGAATTGAAAAGGTAATATTTGTACTTGAAGGTTCATATGTCATAAGGTGTGTGCTATAATATTTCACAAACTTCAAGTTGCCACTTGGAACGTTTTTGTTGTAACACTTTCTGAATCTGCTGAAAATGTAGTTTTAAGGTAAGAAAATATGAACGCAAGGAAAAAGAAAACTCCAGAAGGCCTATCGGCCCATATGAGGCTGCTCTATTTTATAGTCAACACAAGACCAAAGGCATAAACTACTAGTAAATGCTAGGAAACCACTAATATAGTATATATAACTTGGAAACCATTTATGATTATGATGTTATATGCAATAGTATATACAACGTAATGAAAAAAAACAAGTTTGAAACAATATGAAGAAATTAAAAATTTCATTTAAATTTAAACAATTGTTTATCTTCAAATCTTTCTCTCCCTTTTTCTTTTAAACTAATACTATGGTCATTAGAATTGTGTTAGTGTTCATTAGTGACAATTGTTATTTAATGCTAAGTTAGTCATGTTAGTAATAGGAAGAAGCTGGAGCCAACTGTGTGCCAAAACCTTCATATGGTCAGCTGGCATCATTTCACAAGTATCTGTGTGTTAATGAACATGTTCCAAATGCAAGTCAGCCTTGGACTTAATTGCTGACGAAGTGATGTTTTTGAGAATGGCACACCTAGCAAGAGGCTGATGTTAACAGTGCACCTTGTGTTAGTTTCTAACTTCTGGTTGTCCACGAAGTTTAAGCAAGGATCAAAGTAGAATTAACAGGGAAGGAAACTCATGGTATAATATTCTTCAAGTTGTATTAATGTGTAACAAAGGCAAATCATTTTGCTTCCTTTACAATGATTAATGTGCCATTAACTTTCCTCAAATTAAACTAGAGATCAGTATTAAGAGGGGTGTATGTCATGCATAAATGGTGGGTAATTTTATGAATAGCATGAGTTGTACTGTAATTGCTTTGTAAATTATTTAAAATTTAAGCCTCCAATGAAAGTAATTTTGATCCCTGCCAGATGCGTAGTGCCCTAGTTGAGACGCCTGTTGTACTGCTGCCAACACATCGCTCCTATGCAGACTTCCTTCTTGTGTCATACATTGCATTCCATTTTGACCTTCCCTTGCCAGTGATTGCTGCAGGAATGGGTAAGTATCAGTCGTGTCTAAATTGATTGACTGGAATTAGACCAAAGCCATCAGCAGTTTCAGAGCATCATATGACAAAGAGTACTGGGAAGACGAGACACCATGAGCATAGCTCTCATCCTGTAACTACACTTAAGTAAATACACCCCCACACCAATTTTCCCTTCTACATAGCCCTCCCCATCTCCACCCACTCACACACCCACCCCATTTCCACCCACTCACACATCTTCCCCATCTTCCCCCCCCCCCACACACACACACCCTACCCATCTCTCCCCCTCACACAGCCTACCCCATCTCTCCCCCCCCCCACACACCATACACCCTTCTCCACTCTCACCAACCCTCCCCATCTCCCATGCTGCTAGTGTGATATCAGAGCATCAAATAAACTCTTTTTACAATTTGATGCTGTGCTACAAATTTTAAAATGTCCTGCTTCCTGTGTTGGCCAAGCATTTTTTTGAGTTTTGGGCTTTCCTGCCTTCCCATTGATGTATCTGTTCCTTTATATGGATGGGTTGTTCTGCTCCACTTCATAATTTTTATTTTTTTTCTTCCTAGGCTCCTAGATTGGAGTGGTTATCTTCCAGGTGGTATTCTGGTTTGACTGGAACTCTTTTGATAGGAGGGTGTGGTTCCCTGTTTTTTTCAGGTTCTGTTCATTCTTTTGATATTATAGTGTGCTGCAGGCTCAGATATGTTGTTGGCTTCTATTTGATCATTGTAGCCATAGTTCCCTGTTTCCTTATTGCCTTTCTATGGTGTCCTCCAGACTCCGCCTCTCCCTGAAGGTCGGATTGATAATCTCCTTGGTTCTTCTAAGTTATTTACATTTAGAGTTTTTAACTCTTGTACTTTACCATTATCTGTGTGGAAGGCAGGGGGCAGAACTGTTGTTTTTGCACATTTGCGTGTCCAATAAGCAAGAGTATGAGGCAGCATATTGACTTTTTGCCAGCTCCTTTTGTTATGACAGGTTTTGTCTGTTGTCTAGTTTGACTTGGACAGAGCCTCTCCAAGGAGATTTGGTCCGGGTTTGTTACATAAGAACAAAGAAAACTGAAGTACATACATGGTTATATTTCTATTGCTATTAAGTCACAAAATAAGAGTTTGATAGGTAATTTTTGAATTCTTAATACAATTTTGTTAAATAACATGAAAAATTAGTGATGAATCATCTCTATTTTTACACTATTATACGCACTTATGGTTCATCCTATACATTTCAGATTTTATGAAGATGGCTGTAGTTGGAGAGAAGTTGAGGGGCTCCGGGGCTTTTTATATTCGTCGGTCATTTATGGATAATACTCTTTACTGGGCAATATTTCAGGTAAGTTGATGTATATTGTTGTATTAAAAACTGGATTTTATATTATATGTTATGAAGAGAACAGCAGGTGTAGAGTGGAGTGTTGTGTAATACCAGCCTCTAATGCTGGTGAGAGAATGTCACACAAACAATAAATAATGAGTAATGAATGTCACACATTTACTGGTTCACAGTGCCCTGTACCTTGCTGTTAGAACTGCATTGTCTCACTAACAATCATCCACTTCCTTGTAGAATGTCCCAATTTTCAGGTTGATAAGACGTTTTGTTTTTGCAGTGTATGTTTGAGTCGTTTGTCCCTCGATAAAATCCTCAGTGAATCTGATTTCTTTGACATTACTCTTTCTAGGTCATTCTGCCCCTTTATTGGAATTCTGAATGATATCTAGGAATTTTTATAATTTTGTTATTGGTGCATTATTTTGGTAATATCTTGTTTAAAATCTTGGAACAAGGCACTATGCTGATTAGCTAAAATCTCTCAATTGTGATCTCACTTAGCTTCCATACGATTAAACATGTTCTAATGCAGCTCTGACATTACACATATGTTTGAACTATACCAGGTGGCAGGTGTTGAAGAGCATAGAACATTATCAGAAACCATGCAGAACACCAGAATTTAAGGCCAGGAAGCCATTTATCAGAGTTAGGTTTAAAGATACAATACTCCTCTTTTTTTTATTAATGATAAATATTGGCAAGAAATGTTGCAGTTTTCTTATTTAGGTTTATTTTTATGAAACGAGGATTAAATCTATAATTTTATAGATTAAATCTATAATTTTTCTGTATTCTGAAACCGAGGGTGCTCATTTACTGTTATTGATGCAAATGCAAAATTACCTCAGTTTATAAAATGCACAGTACTAATATTATACCACTTGCTTGTTTTATATTTATAGGAATATGTCCAGACTATTGTAGAATGCACTGGCTCTCCTGTAGAATTTTTCTTAGAAGGAACACGAAGTCGAAGTGGAAAGTCATTGCCGCCTAAAATTGGTAAGTAACGTGTCTGCATAGAAATTAACACTAATATGCAGTGTGATTTCAGGCATAATATGGGAAAAAAAATAAGATAAAAAACAATACTGAATTGAAGTAGAGAAATAGGAATACAATATAATGACAATTTTTATGTGATGATTGGAACGGCAAAAATTGCAACAGGACAACACAGTAATTTTCACAGAATAAACAGAAAGGATAGAATTTTCATTAAAATTGGAGTTGGAGAATCTGACCTTTCATTATTCAAGCATTTTAATTGGTAAGGAATTTTCTAACCATGGATAATAAGGCAGAGTTATTAGAAAAATGTGATCATGATTTGAGGTAGAAACTAGTGGCAGAGGGGTATGCATTAATGCTAGTGTTCTTTCTGACATTAATAAGTAAAGGAAGTTGATCATATAGTTCATGAATAAAATAAAGAGCAGTGGTGGAAAGTGAAATAAAAATGTTGAAACCTTTTAAGCATGAAGATTTAGATGCAACTGCTTATCAATGATTTATGTTGCACTGTACTTTGGGATGAATAGCTGGTCTCACGCTGAGACCGCCATTAGCCATGGGCATTCGGGACTTCAGAGCTGGTTTATGGTTAATGGGAACTATCAGAATGAAATCATACTATAAATGCATTTTGCTGCCTCTGTGTTATCGAGGCCACCCTGTGCTACAGAAAGATAAGTGAACAAATGAATTAAAGTTTTATTTTTTGTGCATAATTAATTTAATGTTACTCAAAACCATAATATATTATTTGTTTCTAATTATGCATAAACATTTATTGTATCACCTGTAAGAAAAATCCAGACAATTTTATGACAAATTGCCTAAAGGAGCATGTTGCACACAAATCCAGCTTGGACCAGGAATGATATAACCCGGAGTTACAGGTGTCACTTGGTGTCTAGTAACAGCACAGCGAGCGTTGTGTGGTACAACAAACATCCTGCTAATCCATAGTGAAATGTTACAAAACAAGGATTAAGGAAGGGATGTTTGCAAAAATTAACAACAGATGACAAATTTGCATCTTTGGAATGTGAAGTGAAAAGTAGTGGACAACTCGAATTCATGTCACCGAAATGTGAATGTTAATTCTGTAATGATAAAATATTTGTAACTTTTCATTCATCCTGTTATTGTTTGAGATGCCTCGACTTTTGACTTGAAAATAAACTTGATAGTATGATTTATATCTGGTCAGGTCTTCTTGGCTGTGTGACAGAATGTTGGTTACGTGGAAAGCTACCCGACCTAGCATTTGTGCCTATAAGTATATCCTATGAACGAACGTTAGAAGAAAAACTCTATGCATATGAACTTCTTGGAGTACCAAAACCTCAAGAATCAACCTCTGTAAGTAGATTAATTATTATTATGGAAGTTTATCAGTAATGCTTAGCTCTGTCTTATATTATTTTGTTTGGAATCTGATAAGCATCAAGTTAATGGATGATAAATATTGTAAACAGAATCTGTTTAGACATTTTATGAGGAATAAATATTAGGAAATGTTCTGAATGTTGTTAACAAAGTTTTAAATGTTTCTGAATTATCTGGAGTCTAACATGCTCCAAGTATCAGCAATTTTGTTTTCTCCTGTATATCAAATTTGAATCGATGTCTTTTCTTTGCAAAGGTTTATCCACTATTGAGTGGGCAGTTTTGCCTGTGTAATCATCTATTTTAAGAATGTATGTAGTGTGTGTGTAAATTAATTCGTGTAACTAAGTGTAGTTACAAGATGACACCACACTGGTGGCTGGGGGGGTGGCTGCATTTTTTCCTCCGAGCTCTCTTACCATATCTCTCGTGCATCAGTAGCAGAGGGTGGCTGTTAACCTTTAATTTTTCACTATGATTATTCTGCATATACTATCTATATTATATATTATTTTATATAAATTTTTGTTGTGTCTTGGGTCTTTAAAAAAATTTGAATATTTAGGCATATTAAAATAACTATAAAGGTGAAGGAAAGACCTAACACATGTAAGTGTATTAAAACCAAATTTTTGGATGCAGCCTATAACCTTTATCAAGGCTCCTTTATAAAGGATGTAGGTTGCATCCAAAAAATTTCTTTTATTACACTTACACATGTATTGGGTCTTTCATTCACCTCCATTCAAGCACTATGCCATTGTAGCAAGTTTCTTCAAATATCAATGTTGAAGAAAGGTTGAAAAATTTGTTTAGAAAGTGAGTTGTAGTTAATATTTATTTTTAAATAACTACAGGGTCTACTTAAAGCAACAAGAATTTTGAAAGAAAATTTTGGAGATATATATGTCAATGTTGGTGATCCAGTGTCCATACGAGGATTTCTCGGACCTCGTGTGGACAGACACTTGAGTGCATCTATACCTTCCCATCTGACATCTATTACAAAGAATGAGGTAAGCCTAATAGCATCACTTTTTTTTTTAATACATTACTACGAGTTTTAACCATCCAGCTCCTAATTTTAATATTCATTTTATTATTTATTATTTTAGTGATTATGTTGTAATTGATATTGTAACAGGTAAATTTTTAAGTAAATCTGTTCTATCATTTGTTAAGAGTCCTGGCAGAATTTCTATAAATTTTAGAATTAAAAAGTGTTTGTAAACAAAACAAAAAAATTACTTACAAGCTTAGGTATACACAGCAGTGTGCTGCTACCCTATAGTATATAAAGGATTATAGAGTGTAGATCAGAAACTAGCTATAAGTTCATATATAATATCCCCATCTCACAGGATGGTTAGTCATACATGAACTCAGGAGAGAACATGAAAAGTGAGTCTAATCTATTTGCCTGCAGTAGCAACATTTGGGTTGCGCACAAGAATACTCTCCAGTATTTGTGAGTGTATGAAGTACAGTACAGTAGTTACAAAGTAACTACAGTAGCTCAGAGTACCTCATTCCATTTGATCTGAAATCATTGATAAGAGGGCAATCACCTTTTTGGTGAGCTACTCACTGGCTTCCTACTGATGCTGAACCTGGAAACAACCAAGCCGTGGTAAACACCAGGACTCTGACCTATTAACACCAACTGGAGGGAAGTCCACTCAGAGAGAGATGGGCAGCCAAGAGACAGCCAAGCAAAACAGGCCAGTAACATTTGGGCTTTTACTGAGTACACAACTTGTAGATGTCCAGAGACACAGGCTGGATCAGCCTGGAGACCGGCTGATTTAAATAGAGGTGCTGCATTCTATCTAGAGTTAAGTAATGGTTTGGTTGGTGTGTTTTGTGAACATATTCATCTGTGGGCTCCCATGTGGTCAGTCCAGCCCTAGTTACTGGTCTGCCTGTTCCTGAGGTTTTGGTGGCATGCCCAGCCTTTTAGTTAATGGCATTGTGCCAATCATTGTGCATAGGGTGCCGTGGCCTTGATTCCCGCCTACTATGTCATACTCAGGTGGCAGACTTTTTGATGCTGCATTGTCATTTTTCTATGTGATGGTGATGGTCCTTTGTGCCAGTTTCCTTCGGTACTGTCTGTCCTGGCTCTTCTTGATTCACCAGTTGCAGGCCAACTGGTGAATCACCTCATCTCATTCTCCTATAGTGGAGCCTCTCTACTAGCGTTTGGAAGGTGATTTGTCCTTGCCTACTTTTCCAGCTGTCTCAGGTGTTCTTTGGTTGCTGTGCCAGGACTCATTATACATTAAGTTCTGTCACCACAGTCTGCCATTTTTTGTGTTCTCCTTGCTCTGTTGAGGTCGGGAAATTATTTGTCATCCATCGTGTCCCTTGTTTCATAGCCCACTTTTTCCAGGTTCCTCATATGGTGGTTCAGTTCAGTCAGCCAGCTATTTGTTCCCAATCAGAGGTTGTGTGGTTGTTTGCTATTCTGGCTTGACTCCAGGCAGTTCTTCTGCTGTTGACCTCTCGTTGCTTGTTGGCTCTTTGTCAGTCTTTCCATGTCAGTGTGCATTCGAGGGTTTGCTTCACAGCTGCCTTTCTTTGCCTTGTGCCCTCTTCTAAAGGCATTCTTTTCCCAATTTGCCTTTACTGCTTTCTGGAAAATTCAGCCTCTTCTATCATGGCATTGTTATTAAGAAGCTGGGGAAGCTACTGAGGGGGTCCTTCCTAGAAGTCAAGTGTTGAATTTAATAAAACTTTTTTTTTTCTGGTGGGACCCTAGTAGGTTCCTGTTCCCAATTTGTTCACTTCTTCCTTGTCGGGTTATAGGATTTATCATGGGCAGCTGCAGAATGAGGGGAGGGGGTCAGACTGGCTGAGACCTCACAGCCAAGATTATTGGCTTTGTGTCCCTAGTGGGAGGCCTAATTTCCTTCAAGCACCTATGCTTTCTGGTGGGTTTTTCCTAGTTTTGTGGTTAATTTCTGATCTGGCTCCCTTTGCCTCACAGAATGAGCCAGATTGTAATCATGGCCTCTAGTACTTGACATATAGGTCTCAGAGTCCTAGTGTTTTGGGCAAAAAACTTATTGGTACCAATTTTAAGCTTGGGGAACTAATAGAGGCCCCCATAAAAAACTGCTCTATTCCATTCAACATTTGATTTTTGTGTCATTTTAACCCTTAATTTTGACCTGACACCTTTAACAATTTCAATTGCTATTTGAGCATAGTGCCCAATCAGTTGGGCACTATGTTAAAATCACCTGGATGCAATTTGTGCTGCCCTGTAATATTTGAATGTCCTGTCAATTGTATGGGGAATGTCATTCACTCTGTTTCAGTAATCATTCATTATCTTTGAGTGAGCCACATTCTCGTCATGGACCCAGATAAATGCTTGTGGGTCGCCAGAGGCCTAGTGTGTTTCCCAAGGCTTTTACTAGCTAATAGCATGAAGGAGCTACAGAGGGGCTCTCCAGGAAGTCATTTGCATGGATGTATTATGAATTTTCTTTCCTTACAGCTGTGTGCTTGTGAAGCTCTTGGCTGCCACATGCTAAGAAATATTCAGTTAGGGGCTGTGGTGAGTGTGTGGAGCATGGTCTGTGTACACCTGATAAACACACTCTGGTCTGGAAAGTGGTCACTTCCACTGAAGGTGCTTGTAGAAGATGTTACATGGCTCATTGGAATATTAGAGAAGATTGGTGGTAATGTTGCTCTTGAAGGTGCATATTATAAATTATATATATTTTGCCATATTATATTTTGCCTAAAATGTAACTTATAAATGAAAAGGAAAATAGTTTCTTTAATTTTATAACACAACCATGTAAAATAATTTTGTATATTACTGCATTAATAAGTTCCTAATTTTTAAATAATTCTTCAGGTAGAGTGGATGAAGGCATCGTACGCAGCCTTGAAATTCACTGTCTTATCGCAAGGCTTTCTGAAGATGGAGCAGTATATGTCCAACAAGTCCATCAACCAGGAATACAATCTGTGCAAGGCCACGATAAAAGTATAAGAATTTTTGTTCATATTAAAGAAATTTTATTTTCATGTTCCTGTCCTTGCAATTATGACGGCCACATTATATTCATCCCTCTCTCTCAATATGCCTCTGTTATAAAACAACGTTTTTTGCCTACAGAAATCACAATAGCTTGATGCATCAAATGAACAAATCCACAAGGGATTTGTCCATGTCGTAGCTCAGTCGATTAAGGCAGCATCTGGAATGCTCTCGGACGTAGGGTCAAATCCTCGTCACGGCCCTTGTGGATTTGTTCAGTGGATTTTGCTTAACCGGAAGCTTATAAACCCAAGCAACCCACCTAACCCATTAATGCTGATGCACAAAAAACATCATTATTATGGTGCTTTAATTTTTACTGTGCAGGACAATGACATAAAAAATGATGAAATGAGCGTAGACCTTATTTGAGTATAATGATTCATCTTACAGGTAAAAATTTCATCTTCATATATAGTCTAATTCCATCTTGATGTTTCTCTATATCTTTGTGTTAGTGAATTCTCTGAATTTTCATTTAAATTCATGTTATTATCCAGATTTTGGAGGGCACGTTGTACTTACTCGAAAATAATGTAAAGGATAAGTGGACGAGGAGAGCCCTGAAGGGGAAAATTATTTGATAATTTTATAATTACCATAGTATGAAATGTGTTTAATTAATTGCTATGGTCTTTGACACTGAAAGTTATGAGGGGTTTGAGCTAGGCAGTCCATACAATTTTCATCTTTTATTGACAGGAGAGGAAGTAAAATGATTCTAAACTTCATATGTTTTCTCTGCAGAAGTCAATTTGAACAGCAATACTGTGAACCATGCTGTAACTCACCTGATGTTACAGCATTACATCAATCAAATCCTTCATCTTTTGATTCGGCCTGCATTGGTGGCGCAAGCTCTGGTCTCACTTGTTGGCCATAGTGCTGCTTGCTCCCTTGGTGAGTTGTAACACTGTCATCTTTTCTGATGGAAAATAAGATCTGAACAAAATATACTAATACCAGCTGCTTTTCTTGAAAGTTAATTTCCACTACTTTTGAGCGCTCTGCCCCCTTCCATTTCCGTGTGTCATGGATGTCAGTAGTATACACTCCATCATTTCTTGACACCCATTCTAACATTCCTGCCACTCTTCTTCGACTCATTTCACCTTATACTCGAATTTTTATGTAACACCTCCATCCACTAGATACTTAAAGCTTGCAACCTCTTCTAAGCAGTATATCCTTTCCTCATTTTTATTCTACAGTTGGAATCACTGTCGTGCTGCACTGTAAAGATCTACAAAATCCACGACATCCCATTTTTTTTTCTTGGACACCATAACCTTGCTTTCTTCATTATTGACCTTAAACTTTCTAATTTTGCATGCACTACCAAATTCATTCATAATCTTTTGCAATTCCTGTATATTCTTAGCAAAGAACATAATTCATCTGCATACAAACATGTTGATAACAAAAATTCACATTCCTAAGAATGTCCTTCCACTCATGTTTTTCTTACCTTTGGCCTCTAACCCATCCATGTGCATATTAAAGTGCCAGAGAGACATTATACACTCTTATCTCATGCAAACCTCAACATTAAAAACATCTCCTGTTTTCTCCCTTACTCACACATGTTTTGCCAATCTTATAAAAAGATTTTATTGCTGTTAATGAATTTCCTCCCACTCATAGTGGAAGAAATGCAACTTTCTACATCCACTTAGTGTAAATGTGTAATGAAAGCCTACTTACTTTTGTACTTAAAGTACAGTCACAAAACATCATGATGTGACTATATAAAATTATAGCCAGTAAATCTGAGAATCGGTGACACAAAATATTCATTAGATAACAAATACCTCTTTGGAGATGCCATCCTTCTTAAGACCTCCTAGCAAGGGTAAGACACAAGCTCAAAAACACAGCAAAATTATCACTACTGTATTTCTTCTTGAAAAGACGTTACAGTAAATATTTATTATCCTGCTTGAAGAGAAACTCCGAAATTAGTTATCTTTAAGAAGTAAGGTAATTAATTAGAATTTGTCAATATTTCCTATTTATTTATAAATATAAAAATTGCCATACATAATGTTTTATGGGTACTGTATTTACATTTTGTTACTGAAGATAATGATTTACTTTCAGCCAGGAACTATTATTTATATACAAAGTAGACCACATAAGAGCATATGAAAACAAACAAAATTGTTTGTTTGGTTTTCCTCTACTACTGATTAATGTACACACAATACACATAAGAGCATATGAAAACAAAATTGTTTGTTTGGTTTTCCTCCTCTACCGATTAATGTACAGTACACACAATAATACTGGAATTTCCAGTCACTGGAAAAGCATGCAACTACTGAATCTTTTCAAATAATGAAATAGGCTCAAAATGAAGTTCCCACTCAACAATTATAATGTTACATGAACAAAATTATCACGAATTAACAAGAGCAGATCCTCCACTATTGATATAATTGTCAATATACAGAATGAAAAGCTTTTATAATAAAAAGGGCATAGAATCTTCATGATAACTAGTCACACGTTGTGACTACACTAAAACGTACACAGGCTGTTGACCTGGAACATTCAGTTTGTATCCTAGCTCTCTTGAGTCATCCTAAATGACGATTTATAAACACACCACACAAAAAACAGTTGAACAGATGCTTATTTTTATTGGGGAGTAGACTCGCAATCTCGACAGTGTGGGTTAGCTCCACCCTTGATTGGTACGAACCTCAAGTTCTTCTAAATGGCCACCAAAACAGGCATTTGATTCAATTAATTTTGTTTTTATATAATCCAAGGAAAGTGCATAAATAAAAGCTCTATATAGAATGCAATAGCTATTCACCCATTTTCTCTTAAATTTCAGAAGAGTTGCAGTCAAGATTTGTATTCCTTCGCTTGCTTTTTGGATATGATTTCATCTTCGAGAAGAATTTGGAAGGAAGAGTATGTATATGTACAGTATTTTGTAATGTGCATATTTTATGTTTACCTTTTAATGTCCATTAATCTTTGTCACCCCATTTTCACATCTGACATGCATGCATATTGTTTGACTAACCTACAAATGTATGTATGAACCTTAGAGAATGTCCCTATCAACTGTACAACATAACTTCTCTGAAGTGAGTTTTACTAAAGACAGTATACAATTCCTGTGTATAGGTACTGTAATTTTCTCAATATACATAAAGTTTTGTGCTCATGTGTGTCTCACATTAAAATACAGATCCATTTAATGTGAGGATGGGTTGATGCATACACATTTTATTACATCATTTGAAGTGATTCACACATACTGTGTGGTATCATAATACAATACAGTGCTGTTTTGTGGGTAAAAACATTTTATTCAACATCCCATTTCTGGGGAAAGGCCCTTGTTGCTCCTTGAAGCTATCTTGCTGAGATGACTCAAAATTACTAGCTCACATCAGCCAAGGAATTATGTTTGGCCTGCCAGGGACCAGAGCCAGAACCTGGCCTCCCTCCTCTTCGAGGGGCTGAGAGCAGGTGACATCCCTCACCCCGCTTGGAGGCCATCCAGAAAGTCCGTGTAGAAATACAGATTACTGTACTGCTAGGTTCAAAGAGACCAAAGCTACAAAACCACCAAATGGAGTTCCCTGATAGTGTAAACAAACTATCAAATTTCTCTTGGAACTAACATGAGCGTGTTAGTACAGTACTACCCCCTTCCTCACCAGTTGTGGTGAGGGGTTAGAGCTCTTTTTTTTTCCCTCCAACCCCCTTACACCAGTTCTGATGCAGATGTGTGCAGAGGTCCATTGTAAGGCTCTAGGGTCACAAGTAAGCCGTGCAGGTCCCGCTGCTTCTAAGCTAAGTGCCAGCCTTCCTTGGGTTTTATCCTTCCAGGTGCCATTTGCTTGATAGTGTTGCTTGTTTTAGTCAAGCTTCATGAGTGTTTTTCATCTGGTTTGTGTTTGACTCATCTGAACCTGGCTCGTTGAGTGCTTGGTACTACATGTGCTCAGGGTTACTTTAACCGAGTGCTTCCTGGTGCTGCTCCTACACGGATAGGTCTCTTCCCTGGTGTGTTCATGAGTTTACTCTTTTTAGAGGCTGGACTACTGGACCTCACAGCTGTATTAACTAGGTTGTGTCAGTCTTCTTCATAATATCCGGCAAGCATCTCCAGTCTTTGGTGTCTTGCTTGGTTAGTAGGCCCTAGGATTCACCCTTTGGGTTTTGGTGTGTCATATGGATATACCCTCCAAACTCACTGTCGCCCTTTGTGAGATTGAGGGCTGTTTGTTGTCTGTTTCATGTGAAGACAATCTTTCATTCTCTCTCTGCCATGCTCACCATTCAGTTGGTGACACCTACGACCTTGAGTCCTGTGAGGTTTGCTCTTCCCATGTGGCTAATCTCTCTGACCCTCCTAATGAAGTTCAAGTGTATCAGGCAGCTACCACATTATGGGTTCATTTCACCTGCCTTCAGTGGTCTTAGTTGTGTGCCCGGTTGGATGGCCAGAGTTGGCCAGTCTTGTTTTTAGGCACCTGGAATTTAGCTCGGCTCTCTCTGGGGTGGGTCATTCCACTTTGGGTATGGAGGAATTTGGGGGTTTTATTCCTTCCATGCAACCCCTTCCTTACGAGGCCTTTAGATTCCACTTAACTATTCTGGGCAGTGGGCTTGGACTCTGACTCTGCCCCAAAGCCTCCGAGTTTGGTTTCCAGGGCTTAGGGAAGTCAGATTAGGGAGCCATGGGGGCCCTTGGGTTCCCTTGGATCTGAATTATGACAGGGCAATTTCAATAACATGACAAATCATCTAGGTCTCCCATCTAATAATACTATATACTGCTAGAAAGCTTGTGCTTGTTTCAAGAGATTCGATCATTTGTTTACATTGTTGAGGAATTCATTTGGAAGTATTTGAGGCTTCGGTCTCTTTTGAACACAGCAGTGGTCTGTATTGGTTCACTGACTTCTTGGATGCATTCCCAGTGAAGTGACAGTTTATCACCTGCTCTCTGAGCCCTTATGAGGGAAGCCAGGTTCTGGCTCCAGTTTCTGGTAGGCCAAACATAACTCCATGGTTGATGTGACCTAGCAGTTGGGAGTCATCGCTGCAAGATAGCTTAAGGAAGCCACCGAGGCTCACCCAGAAAAAGGCATTTAATTTTATTCAATGCTGGGTTTTTGTCTGGGTTTTGGGTTGATATCTGAAGAGGAGCTTGGGGAGCATGAGCAAGACTCAAGTCCTGGCTCCCAGAGGCCTGGACAAAGACTTGGTAGCCTTACTGCTTTAGCTACAGGGAGATGCTGCATGGCTCTCTTTATAAATCAAATGAAATCTTTTATCCTTCTATATTATACAATTCAATTTTATATTCTAAGATCATTTATCGTATATTTAAAATGTAATTGTGAATAGTATATTGCTACATAAACATGTTTATTTCAGGATTTTATGTGTGGTTTGTCTGTGCTGACATGGAGTGGAGAAGTTAGTGTCATACAAGGCTCGGTTCAGCTAGTGGGTCACACCAGCAGGCTGATAAATTTACTGCTGGCACTTCTCAAGCCATTTAACTTGACCTATTCATGTGCGGCACAAACCATGGTTTGTATGACTAATTTTAATTAATGTTTCTTTTTTTGTTTTTCTTGTAGTTCATTGCATCCCCAGTATACTTAGTGATTACGTTTTCACATACCAAGTATTTGTTATTTCGGTAGATAATTTTGCATCATCAATCAGGCACCACATTTTCCGAGCCCTCTCCTCTGTGGCTTCCATATCCTATGCTCTGGCAAATGGGTGTTATGTTCAATTCAGTGCTTGATTTATCAAGTTATGGTCATACTGTTTTCAAGAAGGAAGCCAGTTGTCTCAAGAAATGCATTTTCACTTTAATTTGATTTTCCAGCATTTCAGTGTTTTTCTTTCAGTAATTAGATGAGGATTCTTAAACATTTTGATCAATTAAATTTGTTCTATGTTCATGAATACATGTATCTTAAACATATAATTTTAGCTATACTGTACTATGTTTTACTTGCAGGCATCCCAGGGCTGGTTAGATAATGGAACATTAGTATCGGCTATTCAGGAATGCATAGAAAAATCGGTAGTAAAATCTGGAGTCTATTCGGCACTCTCTTTAGACACAATTCGTCATGCAGTTCGAACTCTTATTAAAGTCGGAGCTGTTAGTAAGAGCAAAGGGTAAGATATTATTCATTGTTCATTCAAGTCAACATAATGTGAGCCACTATTATAATTAAAGCTATTGCACCAATTTATCTCTTATAACACCCTAAATTATCATGTTAATCCCGGGCCACAGAATTACGAGTCCTGCACACTGTCCACTCAGCTACCAGACCCCCCTGTGTGTGTGTGTGTGTGGGGCTGCAAGCCTGGCTCATCTGATCATTGCTGGGCTGTGTGCTTGATTATTTCTGTTTGTGTGTCCAGTGTGTGTAATCACTTATACAAAACAGGCAGTAATTTGTAAAGCAAAGGAAATTTTCTTAGGTTTCAGTAAATGTTTGGCAAATTATTATTTACTTCTAAATTTTGATAAATTTAATAATGTCTCAATTTGTATCTTGCTTACAGAATTGATGACCATTTGGTACTCATGCCGGACTACCAGAAGCTTCACTCCATTACTGAAGTGTTGGGAAAACCTTGTGGCCAAATATTACGCCCAAAACTCTAGGATGAGCACTGTACAGTACTTTGTGATTCGTAACTACAGTGTTTGCTATTTTACTCTGTTTACTACAGCAATGATCATCACAGTCAATTCACAACAAAAAGGTCACAGGTTCAATTCCCACAACAGGACAAAGAGGTTTGTTCATTTTTTCTTTCACCTGATGTCTCTGTTCACCTAGTAGCCAATGGGAACCCGGGGGTTAAGCAACTGATGTTGGTTGCATCCTGGAAAAGATCAATGGTTGGCCATGGAGGGGAGGGGGGGTCTCAAAAAACCTAACAGGGTTCCTGCTCCTGACAATGAGAAATTAATCTACCGTACAAAAGTAGTTCAGTGTGTTATGTTGCAACCAACTGAGAGTTCCAAAACAAGCAACCATGTGTCCATGAAAGTTACTTGACAAAGCATGCTTCACAAGACATATGCATGATATCAACTAGATAAGTAATATGTAATTCTACATTTTCACATTACAGTACTATGAGTTTGTTTCTTGTTAAGGAAACAGTGATATTTTAGTTTGAGTTAGATTCTGGAGTACAATCATATCTTCACTTTTTTTTATATAACCCAAGCTGGTTCACAGATATTTAGCCACATGATGGAGATCTCTCTCTAAAGATAGAAAGGCAGTAGAAAGGTAGTTGTAGTGACGGTAGACCCAAGGAAGACAGGTAGCTGTAGTGATTGTAGACATAAGGGGCCAGATTCACGAAGCAGTTACTCAAGTACTTACAAACCTGTACATCTTTTCTCAATCTTTGGCGGCTTTGTTTACAATTATTAAACAGTTAAGGCGCTCCGAAGCACCAAGAGGCTGTTTATAGCAACAACAACAGTTGATTGGGATGTTTTCATGCTTGTAAATTGTTTAATAAATGTAACCAAAGCCATCAAAGATTGAGGAAAGATGTACACGTTCACAAATATTTGCGTAACTGCTTCGTGAATCTGGCCCAAGGAGGACAGGTAGTTGTAGTGACTGTAGGCAAAAGGACAGGTTGTTGTAGTGAGCATGGAGCAAAAGAGAACTGGTTATTGTTGTTACTGTAGACATAAAAATGACAGGTTGTAGTTGCTGTTTGAGGTGAGTGTAGACGTAAGGACAGGTGTTGTAGCGACTGAAGACAAAGATGACAAAGATGTTGTGACTGCAGCAATAAGAGTGGGCTGAATCATAATTATGTTTTCACTTCCTTCACTGTGAGAAGGAAGTGAACACATTCCTACCCTGTCACCACCCAGTGGTGATAAAAGAGTGGATCTTTTATCCATAGGATAAAACTTGGCCGTGGGAGGACGCTTACTTCAAAAAACTAAAGGAAAAAATTGTGTTCATTTCTATGTGAAATAATTGTCCCAATGACAAAAATAATTAAAATATTTGAATTTGCTGCTTTTATATTTCATTAGCAAGACTATGAATGGCTTGTATTCAAATCATTGTATGATCTTAAACCATACAACCAGGGACCAATGTTAAGTTCAAAGTAGCAATTTGATGTATTTGTTGAACCTATTTGGTTAATTATTATTGAAACAAAATTCAATGTTAGTACAGTAATTTTTGTGTGCAAAGATGAATTTTCGAAAGATAAGTGGTTTGCTTCCATGCTGGATTAATCCATTTTATTCATAAGTATTAGTTTTAACTGTTAAGTGTGTGAAAAGAGCATGATCTCATTCTTAAAATTAATAACATAGCTGCTTAGTTACAACTGAAGTTCATGAAAGATACGCTCTCTTTGCACAATAAAATTACGAGAATGCAATACAGTACATCCATGATAAAATATCGAAGCTGTATGACAGGACCAAACCCATCCCTTAAGGAGTTTAGGGAAACGGATTTTATTTATTTATTTATTTATTTATATATTTATATATAAGAAGATACATTGGGAGGTTAAGAGAGTACATAGCAATGATGATTTTTCAACCCGTTCTCGCAAATTTAATAAGTCAATATTGACTTATTAAATATGTGCATAGGTGACATACTTAACATAATAGATAGCCTTAAAAAGATTCATAGAAAACACCGACCTTACCTAACCTTGTTAGTATCTTAAGATAAGCATCTTATTGCTTCGTAATTACAATTATTACCTAACCTATAATAGGTATAGGTTAAGTAATAATTGTAATTACGAAGCAATAAGATGCTTATCTTAAGATACTAACAAGGTTAGGTAAGGTCGGTGTTTTTCTATGAATCTTTTTAAGGGTATCTATTATGTTTAGTATATCACCTACGCACGTAGTTAATAAGTCAATATTGACTTTACGAATTTGCGAGAACGGGTTGTGATTTTTGCATTCTTGTAAAGCCACTAGCACCCATAGCATTTTCGGACAAGTCCTTAATCTAACAGATAATTTAAGTAGATAATTTCCAGAAAAATTGACAAATAATGTTTACAAGTACATTGTAAGAAATTTTGACACAATACACAAAGATTAGATTAATACACAATGATATTCTGTACACTATAATGACAGATTAGTAGATACATTAGGGTAAATTTGAGGGTATCAAATGGTTCATTATAGCACAATTTGAGGATCATTTCAAGGAATATTGTAGTAAAATATGCATTCAATATAACAACCATAATATCAGATGATACCAATGATTACAATGGTAAAGTTATATGGCTTAGGTACATATATTGGGGGATTGGGTAGCACTAGATACAGTGCAAGTTTAAAGCTTCATCATACAGCTTCAATATTTTCTCATACAATCTCTCTATGTTTAAGCAAAATAATAATTTGTATTATATCTTCACAAATCCTAGTCATAAAATTTAAGGCTTCAATCATTTTAAACGGACAAATTGCCATTTTTTCGTAACCAGTATAACACCATATAAACATTTGACGTCATTGGTTTTTAACTTTATAGATTGAATTGTTGTGTTGTTTAGCAAATAAATAGGCTCTTATTCTCATATATAATAAAGTTTTTGTATAATCTGTTGTTCTAAAATATACTTGTTATGGTGTTCAAACATCAGCCATTGCAAATTGTTGTAGACACTGTATAGTATGTTAACATTAAAAATTGAGTTACATTCAATCAGTGCATCCTTGTAACTTTCACATTTCACAAATAAATATTTTGTTGGAAGAAGTTCCTACCAACTCTGGCATATTCTTTATTGCCCAAAAAGTTACATTTAGATTTAGATGGTCTATAATTTTACTGGGTGATCCATAATTATGATACTTGAACAATATTTGTTTGGCATGCTGGATTTACACTTTATTTTCAATTCATTGCTAAGAAACCCAAATATCATTGTGCATCATGAAAGTTTCTCATCAACATCAATGAGATTCGTAATGAACCCTAGATTTAGTTAACAAAAAAAAAATATGGAGTGTGCACGACAGAGAATGATTCTTAGACTAGTCACTGTAGGTTACTTGTATATATTTTAGAGAGATGGACACAACCTTGTTATACCAGTAACAGTGTGCAGGTCAATTTTTATTTAATTTTAGACAGACACAAATAAGAAGACAGAAACAGATCTGGGTTGATCCAGACACTGTTGGGTATCCCACCTAGTATATATACTGTATGCATACATGTATGTGCACATACACCTAATAGCAGTAGTAGTAGGTATGCCCCTTATATCTAATAAGGGGGGCCAGTCAAATTGTTGTGGATCCCCTCGACCATTTGGGTTGCAATCTAATAAAGTTCATTATTACTAAAAACACTGTTGAACATAATCTTGAGCTGTCAAATTGAATTTTAAAGTGTTATTATAGACAAAAAACCCTTACATGAATTTAATGAAAGTAGAAGAGTTTCAAACACTAATTATATTGCAGGTCTATTTATTATATTGCAGGTCTATTGTTTATCACGTTAAATGTGTCAAAAAAATAGTAAGTTGGGGCAAGAATCAATATTGGTAGACTGACAAATCTTATCACAGCTCAAATTTACATGAGAACCACTCTCTCTAATGATCTCAATAAGGCAAGTAAGCCGGTAACTTTTCGAAGGTCCCACCATTTGTCCTGATGATTTTGTCGGGCTGTATTTTGAAACTCGGCAGCATTTTGGCATTTATGGCTTTGATGGATAGACGATTCCATAGGTTTATAACCCTATGGGTGAAAAATAATTTCCAGTTTCCTGTGCTACATCATGCCTTGTTGAGCTTGAAATCATTGCTCCTTGTTTGTATTACATCAGACCTTTTTATAGAAGTGGTCTGGATCAATATCCTTTGAAATACTTAGTCTTTTAAAAGTTCGAGATCAACCCCGTCATGTCTGGTCTGCAGTGTTATTACGCCTGTGTCCCTCAACTGTTCCTGGTAGTAGAGTTAACTGAGCTCTGGAATGATTTTTGTTGCCCAGTGATGAACTTTTTCCAAGCAGCTAAGTCTTACTGAAGATTAGATCTCCATGCTTGGATTCAATAATCCAAGTGGGGGTGCACCAGAGATTTATACAGTTGAATAACTACTTTCTTTCCCTAAAGTCAAAGTTTGCTTCATTATTCCTATGGGTTGGTTAGCTTATTTTTACTGCAGCTTCCATTTGTTGTGCAACTTGGTGAATGATGGATTATGACTCCAAGGTCCTTTTCTTCATCAATCTTCTGCAAGGTGTTATTAATTTTGTAGTTGTGATGTGGATAGTTCTGTCCCATATGCAAAGTCGTGCATTTTCAATATTAGAAAGCATTTGCCAGTTTAATGACCATTTATGGAGTTCATGTAGAGATCTTTGAAAGTCCTCAATATCATTTTCATTTCTCACTTTACCATAAATCTTAGTGGCATCTGCAAATTTGATGATGTGGTTTGTAATATTCTTATCTGTCATTGTTATATATATGACAAAAAGGGTTGGCCCCAAAATGGACCCTTGCAGTACCCCAATCACTGCATTTCCCCAGTCAGATTTATTTTCATTTAGGGACAACCCTTTCTTTTCTTTGTTTTAACTATTATTTTATCCATTCTAGTATTCTACCATTTATTCCACATGCCTGTAATTTCCTTGCTAGTCTTTCATGCGGTACATTATCAAAAGCTTTAGCAAATCCATGTATACTACATCTACTGGAAGTCCTTTGAGTAGCTGGGTACCAGTTTAGTTCATTTATTATGCCCCCATACCCATCCTGTGGGCCGTAGTGGAAAGGGTTACAGAGGCACATAATGGGCTCAGGGACCGAGCCCACAATTCATTTAGCTAAGCAAGTTACAATCATGATGAGCTAGTTACAAAATTCAATGCATGTTACCATACCTAGTTAACATTTCTAAAAATGTGATGAAGATAAAACAATGGTTAAAACTAAGAAAACAGAGTCGTGCTAAACCGGAATAAATTTGACTGGAAAAATGTGGTGAGTGGGGTACCACAGGAGGCCATTTTGGGGCCAACTCTTTGTCATATACTGTACATCAATGACATGGCTGAGAATATTACAAACCACATCATCAAATATGTAGATGTCACAAAAATTTATGGTGAAGTGGGAAATTAAAAAGATATTAAAGTCTTAGAAAGAGATCTACATGAACTCTACAAATGATCATTAGACTGGCAAATGCTTTTTAATATCGAAAGATTGAAGACCTTACATGTGGGGCAAAACAACCCACGTCACGACTACCAAATTAATAATAATACCTTGCAGCAGTTTGATGATGGATGACCTTGGAGTCAAAATCTACCATTCACTGAAAGTTGCATAACAAGTTGGCGCAGCAGTAAAAAAAAAAATAATTCCAGAGCTAAGTCAACTCACATATCAGGTCATCTCACGTGTCAGATGGTGGCCCTCTGGTAATTCTCGTAAACAATTTAATAGGCTTTCTACTGTTCCAACTACTTAGCTCATCTGCAATTATATAAGCAGAAATAATTAACTTAATTTTGTGCAAACATATATACGAACTTTAATGGGGGTATAGTTTCAGAGCCAATTATATGCCTGTAACCTGTTCCACTAGCACTCACAGGACGAGTATGGGATGTGTAATAATGAACTAAATTAACTTGATATAGTTATTCCAGTAAGGTGTAATGGCAAATTGCATGGTTGTCATGGGGATGGCGTCGCCCTGCACCGGTCTTGCAACCCTGCCGGACGTACGAACAATGCATACTCTTGCTCGAATGCTTCCCGTTTTATCAATCTAAGGCGCATATATAGAAACTTTAACAAATATTTTAATATAGTTCTATAAATGTATTTTGGCTAGTAAAGGATCTTTAACACTTAAGGGGAAATTGACTGTGCGATATTTGGAGAAGCCAACAGCTGGAGGTGGAGCGAGACGCAACACTTGTACGGCCGCCGATGGAGGAGATGCGCGCCGCTCATGCTGCTCCTCCCTCGCTAGTCAACCAAAGTTTTCAATTCTTGTTATGCCAGCAGTGGATTGAGTCATGAACCATGCAGAATTATAACACCCAACCAGACTTTTCCCCACTAAACTTGTGACTTGGAGTGTAGTAAATGTGTGTGTGTGTGTGTGCCGGGTGACAGAGCTAAGTCAGTTTGGGCTCCTTAGCTGTGGCGTCAGCCCTCGCCAAGGCAAGTTATATTTGGACTTGGTCGATCACTGCCGCTGGTAAGGTCAGAAAAGAGCAGCAGCGTGGCGAGGATGAGCAGCAAGGTCCAGCCGAGCGAGGCCACTAGCCTGGCTCCCACCGCCAAGGTCAAGAGCACAGTGGGGCCCGACACAAAGTTCTTAGTCAACGGTAAAGGCAAAACAGCTCCACTGCTGCCGCTGGGGCGCCCAACACGGCTACTGACATCAGGTAATTGACTTCCTCCTCTCTAACACCCTTTGCCCAAACGCTATGCCTACTAGTGGCTTAACGTATTGTATGTACTAGCTCTATCTTGAAATTCCAACATTATGTTTGTAACTCATCTTCAATGTATGTACCTTTACCTGAATAAAATATCTATCTATTTTACATGTGCAAACTTTCACACATTTGCAAGACTATGTAACAAGTTTTAAGGATCAACGCTATACGTACTAGTGGCTTTACAAGAATGTAAAACTTCAATGCTCTGTACTCTTAAGCCCCAATGTACCTTGTACATAAACAATAAAATACAATACAATAGGTTAGACAAATGATCTACTTAAAATGATCTTAGATTAAGGACCTGCCCGAAACACTTCTCGTGTTAGTGGTTTAACAAGAATGTAAAAACATCAATGCTATGTACTCTCAAAAACCCAATGTACCTTGCATATATATATATAAATAAATTAATTAATATATTGAGATGGTACAAGTTGAATATAGGATCAGGGTAGTACAGTCAGGTTGTTGACGACTCTATCCAGAATAATGAGTTCGAATCCCAGACACAATATAAATGGTTAATCACGTTTCCTATCACCTAATGTTCCTGTTCACCTAGCACTAAGTAGGCACCCAGGAGCAGTTCATTTATTGTATACAATTCTATGCATTTATTATTAATGTAAATCACATGTGAGTGGCGGAGGAGATGTCTCGGCTGCACCCATTTAACAAGAAGGAAAATACAGTACTGAAGAAATAGTCGTCACACAATTAGACTGCTAGATATTATATATAAAGTACGTGCATCTATTGGTTGTGAACCAAGCTTGCGACGACGTCGCAGCTGACCTACAAGAGATGTAGTTTAATGAAGTCAGGAGAGGTCAGTTTATTATGCACCCCATACTCTTCATTCCGTGGGTGGTAGAGGAAAAGGTTAGAGGCACGTACAATGGCCTCAGAAATTGAACCCACTATAAATTCATTTAGCTGAGAAAGTTAGTCTTAAGCTAGTTGCATAACTTATCAAGAGTAGTGTCATAGTCTCCCAAGAGTAATTGCATAGTTTAGTTTGCTAAACTAGCGTTTTACGGAAGTAAACTTGGAATACGTGCTAGAATTCTAGATCATTTAGTTTTATCACCAAGCTGAGGTACACATCAGTGTGCTGCTGATCGTCTATGTAAGGGAGTATACATTAAAAATCTTGTTAACAGAGTATGTAATATCCACCTTCTTGCAGGATGACTGCAACATTCATTTCCAGACGCGTGCAATGATGGTTGCGTGTGCGTGTCGCTCCTGCCCGAGGCTAGTGTGTAGCCTCTGGCAGGCGCCCACCATAATAACAATTCGTAATATTATATGTGCATCGCTTGGTTGCCAGTTGTAGCTGCGGCGGCCAGTTGTAGCTGAACAAATACAACAAGAGTTTGACAAATTTGATCACTAATGTTCCAGAAAGATCGAAGTATTTAGTTCGGGATGACATATTATTTACCACTTTTTAAATAAGTTCATAAGTACCTAGCTAGCTTGGTGCGACTAGATCAAGTTACTATGCACCCCATACTTATCCACTTGAGTGGTAGTAGATAAGGTTACAGAGGCGAATAATTAGTTCAGCAACATAACCAATAATTTTTTACCTAGCAAGTAACACAAGTGAGCTAATTACACAATGTAACATAAATACATCAAAAGTATCTTCCGTTTTTTTAAATCGACCTCACATACAATGACCTCAATAAGCTCTAACACAGAATTACAGGTTTGTTAGTTAAGGCGGCTATATACAGTAATAATTTGTTTATCATGCAACCCAAACCCATCCAGTGGGCGGCGGCGGTGGAAAGGTTACAATCACTTGCATGCACGCCCTTACTCATCCTGTAAATAATTCAGGCATTACAAACACGTGGGCCGCATGAAGCCCTTTGCAAGCACACTTGCAGCTCACACAGAGGATACTGTAATTTAACGGCCAAAACTGCAGTTTTTATCATTTAAACCATCAATCACCTTTTAATAGATGAAAAGTTTAAAAACTTCAGAAAGTTTGCCACAAGGATTATGGCAATGTTCGGTTGTACCTATGTGTGTGAACACTTATTTTCCTTAATGAAATCAACAAAAGCTTCTCGGAGTAGAAGACTTTGATCATTTCTGATCAAAATGGGAACGGCGCAGACATTTCAGCCAGACAGCAAAAATTGTCATTAAAAAGAGGAGTCAAACCTCGGGACAAAACACAAAAAAATAATTGATTAATCGTAAATATATGTTCATTTGAACTGTTGTAAATTCTGTACAATGTATTTGTTGCTGTTGCATAGAATCTATGGTTTCGTTTACAATTTCGTTTTGTTCTTTTGTTAAACTACATCATTACTTTGCATTCACGAATGTGGCTAGTCGCTAAACCATTTGTATGCACATTGTATGTTTCTAAGTTAAAGTAATACAAATTTTCTACAATAATTTGTATTAAATGACTTCAATTAGATGTGGTGTGTGGCCCTCATGACAACACAAATGTGGCCCATATGGCCCTCGGGAGACCTTCAGTTTAACATGCCTGCTGTAAGTGATAGTTTATTGTGCACCCCATACTCATCCTGTGAGCGTACACATCATGTTTGTGTGCACAATGCTCATCCTGTGAGCGGTAGTTTGTGTGCACAATGCTCATCCTGTGAGCGGTATAGTTTATTGTGTACACAATACTCATCCAATTAGTAGCAGCCTATTGTGCACAAAATACTATTCCATTGATTGGTAACTTCGTAATGGCTTCAAGCTTAACAAACTACAATGCAAGGCAGAAAACAGGAGATGCTTTCTCACCCATAGGGTTCTAGACAACCCGTCCTACTAATAGTACGTCGAATTTTGGACGCACGCGTTACCTAAGGCTAAAAACTGTCGTACTAGAAAATGGTAGCGGCTCGCAAAAATGACAGTTCCGTTTTCTGTTCATGGATCCTCTGGTAGGTTAAGAGAGGGCACTTAAGTACGACAGTTTCTTGACACTGGAAATTCTCGCAAGAACGGGTTGAACAATTACATCTAACATGCACGCCTTATAATGTCAAGATACCTCAGATCGAGATTGAATTGAAATTGAAATAAGTTTATTGAGGTAAAATACACACAAAGGGATGAGGTAGCTCAAGCTATTCTCACCCCGTTCAGTACATCGTGTTAATACATACATACACACATCACAAGCAATAAACGTATTACCGAACATTCTGAGAGCAGATCGAGATGGTAAGCTCAATCTCCCTCGCTCGCGTGTCGACTTCAATTGGTCAATTGAGTATAACCTTGGATTGCCAATAAGCAGTCTGAGAGCAGCAGTACACCGAGAACTTCAACAAAATCTTGTAGATCTGAGGCAAAGTGAAATCGACACCAGTAATTTCATCTATCATCATGCTATCATGCAAGAGGAGCCACACATCTATGGATCATCCAATAAAATCAGCAGACTTCTAGATGTTACTACTGCTCGGCTTAGGCTCGGTTACAAGTATCTCTGGGAATTCTCATTATCTGCTGATGTAGATCTGACCAAATGTAAACTGTGTCAACAAAATTATTAACACCCTCCGTCACTATGTGATGGAGTGCGAAAACATACGTGAATTTAGAGACAATTCTATAACAAATGTTCGAGAGATGTGTAAATATTTCATTCAAAATGATCTGTTACCAGAAATATTAGCCAAATATTTAGCCAGTTTGCTAAATATTTTGTTTGTGTCAATAAGTTCGTTAAGTATGTTAATTGGGAAAGAGTGAAAGCTTGCTGTTAATGACCATTAATCAAGGAGAGTGCTTGTTCCAGTGAACTGCAGTGTAACGTTGACCAGACCACACACTAGAAGGTGAAGGGACGACGTTTCGGTCCGTCCTGGACCATTCTCAAGTCGATTGTGATTCTCACAATCTCACAATCGACTTGAGAATGGTCCAGGACGGACCGAAACGTCGTCGTCCCTTCACCTTCTAGTGTGTGGTCTGGTCAACATACTTCAGCCACGTTATTGTGACTCATCGCCTGCACGCAGTGTAACGGTTTGGCTGTGTTGTTTGTAGATAGTTTGTGTATCTTTCCCAGAGTTCAACAGGGAGGGGCGGCAACGGGTGGAGGGGCGACAACGGGTGGAGGGGCGACAGTAGGTGGAGGGGCGACAGTAGGTGGAGGGGCGACAGTAGGTGGAGGGGCGACAGCGGGTGGAGGGGCGACAGCGGGTGGAGGGGCGACAGCGGGTGGAGGGGCGACAGCGGGTGGAGGGCCGGGAGCGGGTGGAGGGGCGACAGCGGGTGGAGGGGCGACAGCGGGCGGAGGGGCGATAGTGGGTGGAGGGGCGACAGTGGGTGGAGGGGCGACAGTGGGTGGAGGGGCGACAGTGGGTGGAGGGGCGGCAGCGGGTGGAGGGGCGACAGCGGGTGGAGGGGCGACAGCGGGTGGAGGGGCGACAGCGGGTGGAGGGGCGATAGCGGGTGGAGGGGCGACAGTGGGTGGAGGGGCGACAGCGGGTGGAGGGGCGACAGTGGGTGGAGGGGCGGCAGCGGGTGGAGGGGCGACAGTGGGTGGAGGGGCCACAGTGGGTGGAGGGACGACAATGGGTGGAGGGGCGACAGTGGGTGAAGGGGCCACAGTGGGTGGAGGGTGAAGGGGCCACAGTGGGTGGAGGGACGACAGTGGGTGGAGGGACGACAATGGGTGGAGGGGCGACAGTGGGTGGAGGGGCGACAGTGGGTGGAGGGGCGACAGTGGGTGGAGGGACGACAATGGGTGGAGGGGCGACAGTGGGTGGAGGGACGACAGTGGGTGGAGGGGCGACAGTGGGTGGAGGGGCCACAGTGGGTGGAGGGACGACAGTGGGTGGAGGGACGACAATGGGTGGAGGGGCGACAGTGGGTGGAGGGACGACAATGGGTGAAGGGGCGACAGTGGGTGGAGGGACGACAGTGGGTGGAGGGGCGACAGTGGGTGGAGGGGCGACAGCGGGTGCGGATAATAATGACCAATCAATGGACATTATTACTTTGTGTGGTGTTTACTGCACAAAAAATAGCCTCATGTGTGGCTCATAAAATAATGTATATTGTCATTGTTCCCGCAGTTGGCTTCCTCGCGCTGAAACAAAAGAATATAATGATTGGTTCACATGCCTATTGTTTGATATTATTTTGAAAAAATAAGTAAAAACTGTTTGGGTTTATAATGAATGATGGAAATAACGGCGCGTTATTAACCTATTTCATGCCTGGAAGTATACAAAACTATATTGCAAATCCTTCCTATCCGTCTATCACTCATGCAGCGCCCCTCTTATCCTGCTAACCGCTCCGTTCCCTTTACAATTACTATCCCTCACCTGTCCATCACCCTGACAACCCATTCTCCGCCCTGCCTTAACTCTGTAACACTTTCCCACCACCCTTACTATGACGCTGTACCCCTCCCTCCTCCCCACCATGACTCTGTAACATCCCCACCATGACTGTAACATTCCCACCATGACTGTAACCTCCCCACCATGACTGTGTAACCTCCCCACCATGACTGTAACCTCCCCACCATGACTGTAACCTCCCCACCATGACTGTAACCTCCCCACCATGACTGTAACCTCCCCACCATGACTGTAACCTCCCCACCATGACTGTAACCTCCCCACCATGACTGTAACCTCCCCACCATGACTGTAATCTCCCCACCATGACTCTCCCCACTGGCCACGGTTTAGTAACCTGACCCTTCCCCCTCCTCCCCTCCCGCTCTAGCCCAGGAAAAAGTGAAGTGGTTGTTGTTGTTGTTTTAGATTCAGCTGCTTGAAACGTAAGTTCAGAGCAGCACGGGCTATGGTGAGCCCTAGTGGACTTACCTGGCACAGGGGCGGGGCTGCTGGAGAGTTTGAGGTAGTGTGAGGTGACGCTGGACAGTATGAGGTAGTGTGAGGGGATGCGAGGCTGTTGTCAGGAAGGAGGTTTATCACACCGGATGTCACCGGCAGGATTCTTATAAACAAGGTTTATTAATAATTGAATTTTCTTAACGGCTCTGAATAGTATGTTGACAGAAGCGACCATTGGCTGACAATGTATAATTTATGGACATTATTATGTATTCTCTATACGTTATTGCTAATGTATATTTTGTGTACAGGGAAAATATAATCTGAATATATATTCTAAATACATCCACATAAAAGCATAATGCGCGCGCGCACACCTTCACCTTAGGTGCTGGGAGAATGTGCAACTGAGCTGAGCTTTCCACTCCAATGTCAATAATTCCAGACATCATTGTGCACGGGAATCTTAACAAATATATGGACAAAGGCAAACATAGTACCAATTTATAAAAATGGTAGTAGAGGAACCTCTAAATTATGGCGTGGTAGTCAAAACAATAGAAACAATAGTTAAAGCTAAATGGGTTGAACACCTAGAGAGTAATGATATAATAAAAGACAGTATGGTTTTCGAACAAGAAGATCCTGTGTAACATAACTACACAGCTTTTATGATAGACACAGAGGCGCGTGCCTCTACCGAACCATACCTATCCTGCAGGATAAACCTCAGTGATGCTCGGATGTGAAAAAAACTGGCTTTCTATCTGTTCGTAGTGGAATCTGGACCACATTAATTTTGTTCCTAGCTCTGCAATATTGGACGAAATCTTGCAACTAGGCCTGGAATAATTACCACAGTTATCGTGCATGATGTGCTTCCAAGTACCAACGTTTTGTTTCATGGTGCCATAGTATGCATGATGCCATAGTATGCATGGTACCATAGTATGCATGGTGCCATAGTATGCATGGTGCCATAGTATGCATGGGGCCATAGTATGCATGGGGCCATAGTATGCAGAGAATGTCACACAAACGTGGCCGAGAAGAAACAGTCCAAGCCGTATAAGGAAATGACAGCAACAAAGTTTCAGTCCGGACCCAATGTGAAGTTGAAACTGAGGGCAATAAGTTCAGAAATTATTATAAGGCAAGATGCAGGTATATAGAGAAGCTTGACATCCGAGTTAAAGACCTCCCGCGAGATGAAAGGATAGATGTGAGAGAGGGAAAACTGTGAGCTATCTCTGAGGCTCCTTAATGATCTCTCCTTAAACGACGATTAAGGTCCTTTTTCTCCTGATTCCCACTGATGTCTTCCCCGATCACATCAGGCTGTTGACTCTAGCTCCTCTTTCAATGGTAAATATGTGTCTCAAACTTTCGGTGTCGCTATGGGACATCACTCTTCTGTTTTGGCCGATCTCTATATGAAATACTTTGAAACTCTTCCTCTTCCCACTATTGATATTCGTCTCTCACGTTTCGCTATGTTGGTCAGCAAGTAATTATCAAAAGAAGGCACAAAGTTGTGAAGACTGTTGATAATATTTTTGATCTTTGGCGCCATGGCTAGGCGTTTTCAGCCCCCCTCCCTCCCTCCCTCCCTCCCCCCCCCCCTCTCTCTCTCTCTCTCTCTCTCTCTCTCTCTCTCTCTCTCTCTCTCTCTCTCTCTCTCTCTCTCTCTCTCTCTCTCTCTCTCTCTCTCTCTCTCTCTCTCTCTCCCCCTTTCTTCTTTCTTCAATTTGACTCCTTCCATCAATTTAAAAGATGAAAAGTAGTACATTTCCCTCATTACCTTCCTAGATGTACGTGTTCACAATTGTGTCTGGCTTCTGTCTACCGCAAGCCTACGCACAGTAAATTTTCATGAATTTTCACAATTCATGAATTTTTCCCTGCCATAGAAAGGGGTTCTAGTTTCCCTTTTCCTCCGGGCCAATCCATCTGTGACAGTTTTCTAAATTCTAACATTTCTTTACAAGCCATTCTCTCACCTTGGCCATCTCCTAAATGTTTTATAAACTGTGACAACTGTCAAGCTAAAATAACTTAAATCCTAAAGCTGCTATGAACATTGTGCTTCGTCTTCCCTCATATCTGAACTTAATATTCTCACTAATACCCTTCGTCCTCTTGACATAAAACTTGCCTCTCCACAAACCAACACACTTCGTTGTAATCTGGTTCACACTGCTCCTCCTGCTGCTGGTGTTTATTTTATTCCCTGCTCCTCTTGTCCTCTCCAACAGTTTGGTGAAACGGGCCGTACTCCTAATGACAGACTTAAAGAGTACAAAAGAAGTGTTAAACTTGCTGACACGAACACTGCCATGTTTGGAACCCCCAGTTACCCCTGTAGCTTGGTCTCCTGCCATGTTTAGGACCCCAAGTCATCCTGTAGTTTGGTCTTCTATAATCTCTCTCCATCTTAACTGCCTCTACTCTCCACAGAGGCCGCCCTGTTGAATCAACTCTCATACACAACATGAAACTTAGTCCTTGCTTTGTTGTTAAATTTATTCTTAGCATCTGACTTAGCAATCTGCGCTTCTGTGCTCTCCATTCTCTGCCCTGAACTTACTTGGAGATGGCCGTGAGAGTTCTACGCCCGAAGCCTGGCCTGAGGTCAGACTTGACTTGGGAGTGCTTGGTCCAACAGGCTGTTGCTTAGAGCGGCCCGCAGGCCCACATATTCACTACAGCCCGGTTGGTCCGGCACTTTTTGCAGGAAACTATTTGTTTCTTGAAGTCCATTTTTTGTTCCGGCAATATTTCTTGTACTTCGAGGATATTGAACCACCATGGGCCTCTGATGTCCAGTGTTCTCTGATTGTACCTATACGGCATCCCTGCTTATTAACTGGCTGTATTCTGCAGTTCCGTGAGTTTTGAGACGGTCCCAATAATTTAGGTGCTTTATCGTGTCTATGTGTACTGTATATGTTCTCTGTATTCCTTCTATTTCAACAATCTCTCCCGCTCTGAAGGGGGAAGTAAGTATCGATCAGGACAACACAAGTGATTTTAATGTTCTTATCTCTTTGTTTACACTTTGGTTCTCTGATTTAAAAATTTATTTTCCCCTTTACTCTTCGCGTTTACTCTCATTTCTTTTTTTGTTTACTTATTTTTCATTCTTATCGCAGAATTGCCATTAGCACAGTTTTCATTCTTTACTTTATCCACTTGCACCTCGCCACCTCTTGCCTTACAATGGTTGCATCTAATTTCCATCTCTCTCCATCTTCCTTCCATCTCTCTCCATCTCCGTTCCATATCTCTCCATCTCTTTTCATCTCCCTTCCATATCTTTCCATCTCCCTTCCATATCTCTCCATCTGCCTTCCATCTCTCTCCGTCCCTCCCTCCCGTGTGTGTGTGTGTGTGTGTGTGTGGACAGTGTTGAGAGAGTGTGGCGGGAAACCCTATGTGTTGTTATGAAGGCATCAGGACACGTGTCAAGGTGTTGATAACAGAGTGATCTCTTGTCCGAGTGATGAGTGTCACCTGTTATCAGGCAGGTCTGTGTACCCTCACCGATCACCACTACCACTCACCTCTCTACTCACCTAGTTGTGCTTGCAGGGGTTGAGCTCTCGCTCTTTGGGCCCGCCTCTCAACTGTCAATCAACTGATTTCTTTTTCACACACACACACACACACACATCCCCAGGAAGCAGCCTAAAGCAGCTGTCTAACTCCCAGGTACCTATTTAATCTAGCGTCACGTCACCCACTGCTACTCTTTGTCAAGCGTCAAGGACAACCTTCCATGTTCACGTTAGCCCAATCTACTCTCCTCGACACTCTGATCCCTCAAAACCAGTTTTATGATAATATGGCCCCATAACTTTAAAATATGTTAAATGTGATTTGTTTTTTATTACTGTTCCATAGCTAACTCGACCCTATTTCGGTGTTATTTGTCTCCTTATTAGCTAACAGTCTAAAATAATATATTACGTGTTTGCTCATATATTGTTTAAGAATTTAGTTCAACTAATACTAGAAACTTTTTTCAGCATTTCCTATTTTGTTTAGTTAACGTTATTTTACAGAACTTGAGGTCACCCATAACATTTGTTAGACCTAGAGGGTCTTGTTCTTTCTTCCCATTAATGTCTTCTTTCTGTTCTGTCGAAATTTGGTAGCCTATAACGCCTCTTATTAGGCTATCATTATTCTCATATAATTCTGTCCAAATAGCTGTGCAGTTCAGTTTTTATTTCCTCTCTGACACAACATTTTACATTTTCACTGGCATATATTGCTACTGCCATCCTCCTCCAATCTGTCTGTGAAAAATAACTTATATCGCTTAATATTTTATTCATCCCACAAATGTTACCCTTGTTAGCACACAACCATACTACCTCCTTTCCCCAGATACATTCCCATACCTCTTTCATCTAACATTTTCATTCTAGACAAACCTCACCAACCGCAGATTCCCATGAATTAGCTGAAGTAGCAACCCCAGCCCTAGAAAAATTAACCCTATTCTGCGCATACATAACATTCTTTCCATACCTTTCCAAGTGTTCCCAGTTATCTATTAATTATGTTTTTCAATTGATATATCAGCCACACATTGGATGATATTCAGATGCAGACGATGAGTCACAATAACGAGGCTGAAGATAGATGACCAAAACACCCTAGAAGATGAGGAGACGACGACGTTTCGGTCCGTCCTGGACCATTCTCACAATCAACTTGAGAATGGTTGTGTGGGGACCGAAACGTCGTCGTCCCTTCACTTTCTAGTGTGTGGTCTGGTCAACATATTTCAGCCACGTTATTGTGACTCATCGTCTGCATATGTAATTCTTGTCTAGAATTACATGGTAGGGCAGGGTAGTCCTGGGATTGGAAGATAGGGAGGGCAGGGTGGTCCTGGGATTGGAAGATAGGGAGGGCAGTGGTGCCCTGAGATTGGGGACCAATAGGGCATGGTACGGGGAATAGAGGGAGGGGGGTTTGAGATGTGCAGGGTCTCTGATTATGTGGGATAGGTGGTGGGGGTGGTGATCGAGGGAGGAAAATTGCTGTGGGAGATCTGATCTGTTGCACTTCTCCTTGGGGTTGCTAGCCTGCTATTAGAGGGTATCCCACTAGCCCCTGTGATGTTACCGAGTTAAGGGCTGTGGTTCCCCCTATTCTATTCCCTCTCCCTGCATCTCTTCTTCGCTTCTGTTGTCTTGTCACACGCTTCTCTCATCCAGAAGAAACATTTCTGTGTTTTCTTACATGCATAAGATTTTTATTGAACAAGATTGCCTCTTTCGTGGCTTCGTTTGTGAATGTTATTTTTATCAATTGATGTATTTCCTTGTTAGTGCATAGCCTGAAGACCATGTGTGTACACCGTGTGTTAGACTGGCAGGTATAACTGTGAGTGTTGTACGTTACAGAGGCTTGGTGTTCATCTGTCACGGCTTCGGGGAGCACCTTCAGTGGTACGAGGACCTGGCCCTGCGCCTCACAGCCACAGGACTCCTCGCCTTCGGTCATGACCATGGTAAGTTTCCCTGCCCTAACTACACCATTTGAAGCGCTCTAAGGCTCTTAATTACTTCATTCGTTTTATCTGGGGACAAGCCGCTTGTATATATATATATATATATACGTTAGACTGGTATTAAGATCTCCCCACCAAGGTTGAATTATAGCCACGTCCCCCAGGAGAGACAGATAAAAGGCACATGCATGTTGGACGTATGGATTTTTGCGACTTAAAACCATAAAAACCCCCACTAACTATCCTGTTTAAACCAACGTTGAAAATTATCGCTAACAGAGTCCTTCCTCCAGTGGTAATAATATATTTTTAATATATAGATGTTACACTGAGAAGTTTGCTACCATCTGTCAATGTAATTTAGTGTAAGGTGTAATTTTAAGGTGTGCAGAGTGATTGTAATTAATGACATGCACATGCGCTGAGGGTTCGATTAGAGCCTTTTGTGCCGTGCGTAACCCTGACCTGCACTACCGCTCACAGGGATCGGTATAGACCCACACTAGGCTTGGCCAGGAGCCAGGGACAAAACCTTTCTCATTCAAGACTCGTCTCGCCCTGCGCTCGTGAGCTTCCCGCATTATATAGCATTATTATATACACAAGAGGGCACAAGACCTCCGACTCCTGGTAGCAGGTCCAGAGCTTCCCATAGCTCATGTGTAAGCCTTACCTCACTAGTTCCCCCTGGAACACCGCCAGCCAATCGGTAACTTGTATCACTGCCCCTCCTGTAACTGTTGTATCACTCTCCCTTCTGTAACTGTTGTATCACTGCCCCTCCTGTAACTGTTGTATCACTGTCCCTCCTGTAACTGTTGTATCACTGCCCCTCCTGTAACTGTTGTATCACTGCCCCTCCTGTAACTGTTGTATCACTGTCCCTCCTGTAACTGTTGTATCACTGTCCCTCCTGTAACTGTTGTATCACTGCCCCTCCTGTAACTGTTGTATCACTGTCCCTCCTGTAACTGTTGTATCACTGTCCCTCCTGTAATTGTTGTATCACTCTCCCTCCTGTAACTGTTGTATCACTGTCCCTCCTGTAACTGTTGTATCACTGCCCCTCCTGTAACTGTTGTATCACTGTCCCTCCTGTAACTGTTGTATCACTGTCCCTCCTGTAATTGTTGTATCACTCTCCCTCCTGTAACTGTTGTATCACTCTCCCTCCTGTAACTGTTGTATCACTCTCCCTCCTGTAACTGTTGTATCACTGTCCCTCCTGTAACTGTTGTATCACTGTCCCTCCTGTAATTGTTGTATCACTGTCCCTCCTGTAACTGTTGTATCACTGCCCCTCCTGTAACTGTTGTATCACTGCCCCTCCTGTAACTGTTGTATCACTGCCCCTCCTGTAATTGTTGTATCACTGCCCCTCCTGTAATTGTTGTATCACTCTCCCTCCTGTAACTGTTGTATCACTGCCCCTCCTGTAACTGTTGTATCACTGCCCCTCCTGTAACTGTTGTATCACTGCCCCTCCTGTAATTGTTGTATCACTCTCCCTCCTGTAACTGTTGTATCACTGCCCCTCCTGTAACTGTTGTATCACTGCCCCTCCTGTAACTGTTGTATCACTGCCCCTCCTGTAACTGTTGTATCACTCTCCCTCCTGTAACTGTTGTATCACTGCCCCTCCTGTAACTGTTGTATCACTGCCCCTCCTGTAACTGTTGTATCACTGCCCCTCCTGTAATTGTTGTATCACTGCCCCTCCTGTAACTGTTGTATCACTCTCCCTCCTGTAACTGTTGTATCACTGTCCCTCCTGTAACTGTTGTATCACTGTCCCTCCTGTAATTGTTGTATCACTCTCCCTCCTGTAACTGTTGTATCACTGCCCCTCCTGTAACTGTTGTATCACTGCCCCTCCTGTAACTGTTGTATCACTGTCCCTCCTGTAACTGTTGTATCACTGCCCCTCCTGTAATTGTTGTATCACTGCCCCTCCTGTAACTGTTGTATCACTGTCCCTCCTGTAACTGTTGTATCACTGTCCCTCCTGTAATTGTTGTATCACTGCCCCCTCCTGTAATTGTTGTATCACTGCCCCCTCCTGTAACTGTTGTATCACTGCCCCTCCTGTAATGGTTGTATCACTGTCCCTCCTGTAACTGTTGTATCACTGCCCCTCCTGTAACTGTTGTATCACTGTCCCTCCTGTAACTGTTGTATCACTGTCCCTCCTGTAACTGTTGTATCACTCTCCCTCCTGTAATTGTTGTATCACTGCCCCCTCCTGTAACTGTTGTATCACTGCCCCTCCTGTAATGGTTGTATCACTGTCCCTCCTGTAACTGTTGTATCACTGTCCCTCCTGTAACTGTTGTATCACTCTCCCTCCTGTAATTCTTGTATCACTGCCCCTCCTGTAACCGTTATATAACTGTTCCTCCTGTAACACTGCAGCCTAACAATTCATCACTGCTCATACAGTGAGTGGAGCAACTCATCGTCGTGTTGCCATAAAGTCGGCAGTAATATTTGGAATTATTTTCATCATTTGGGTAATATAATGCTCTTCATTTTAAGAATATTTACTCTAATGAACAAATCCACAAGGGCCGTGAGGATTTGTTCATTTGATGCATCACGCTATTGTGATTTCTGTGTGTAATATTTACTCTATGTTGTATGAAATTAAATCCTTCGTTAGCTGTAACTCGCTAGTTGATCCACCGTATTCGCGTCCTGGCCGCAGTATTCGCGACGACCATTTTTTTATTATTCTTTTCTACCACAGACGTGGCCAGACATTTACAATGCTAAATATACATATAGCATATATACATTTTATTCAGTCCTAAGTTAAAATGCTAATCTAACCTACATAAATACATACATTTACGTCTGTCCAACATAAGCAGTGTTCGAGGTATATTTTTGTATACATAGTGTGATTAATGTGCGATTACAAAGATGAAATATCATTCTGACCAGCTTTCTCATATCATGTATTATATATATACACACACTACATACTAGGAGTTGAAATCACGACAAGCCTGTCTCCCGAAGCCCACATCAAAAGAATAACATTGGCGGCGTATGCGAGGCTGGCTAACATCAGAACTGCTTTCAGAAACCTGTGTAAGGAATCTCTCAGAACCTTGCATACCACGCATGTAAGGCCAATCCTGGAGTATGCGACCCCAGCATGGCGCCCGTACCTTGTCAAGCACAAGATGAAGCTGGAAAAAGTTCAGAGGTATGCCACTAGGCTAGTCCCAGAACTAAGAGGCATGAGTTACGAGGAAAGGATGAGTGAACTGCACCTCTCGTCGCTGGAAGACAGAAGGGCTCTGGCACCTGAGCAGATAGTGGTGTACCCGCCCCAGGGAATGGCTGTACCCGCCCCGGGGAATGGGTGTACCCGCCCCGGGGAATGGGGATGGAGAGCCAGATAAAGAATTAGTAAATAGCCTCGTGTTTGGGGAGAACGAGGCGGTGTGTCTCCGTTTTCTTGGTGGAGCAGCAAGTTATGTTCACATTATCTCTGGTCCCCCGGGGCCCGCCACCACGCTGACGGCGGTGCTCCTCCTGCAGCAGACACTGGAGGCGCTCCTCCTGCTGCTGACACTGGCGGGGCTCCTCCTGCAGCAGACACTGGCGGGGCTCCTCCTGCTGCAGACACTGGCGGGGCTCCTCCTGCAGCAGACACTGGCGGTGCTCCTCCTGCAGCAGACACTGGAGGCGCTCCTCCTGCTGCTGACACTGGCGGGGCTCCTCCTGCAGCAGACACTGGCGGGGCTCCTCCTGCTGCTGACACTGGAGGCGCTCCTCCTGCTGCTGACACTGGCGGGGCTCCTCCTGCTGCAGACACTGGCGGGGCTCCTCCTGCTGCAGACACTGGCGGGGCTCCTCCTGCTGCTGACACTGGCGGCGCTCCTCCTGCTGCTGACACTGGCGGGGCTCCTCCTGCAGCAGACACTGGCGGGGCTCCTCCTGCTGCAGACACTGGCGGGGCTCCTCCTGCTGCTGACACTGGCGGCGCTCCTCCTGCTGCTGACACTGGCGGGGCTCCTCCTGCTGCAGACACTGGCGGGGCTCCTCCTGCAGCAGACACTGGCGGGGCTCCTCCTGCAGCAGACACTGGCGGTGCTCCTCCTGCAGCAGACACTGGAGGCGCTCCTCCTGCTGCTGACACTGGCGGGGCTCCTCCTGCAGCAGACACTGGCGGGGCTCCTCCTGCAGCAGACACTGGCGGGGCTCCTCCTGCTGCAGACACTGGCGGGGCTCCTCCTGCAGCAGACACTGGCGGGGCTCCTCCTGCTGCAGACACTGGCGGGGCTCCTCCTGCAGCAGACACTGGCGAGGCTCCTCCTGCTGCAGACACTGGCGGGGCTCCTCCTGCAGCAGACACTGGCGGGGCTCCTCCTGCAGCAGACACTGGCGGGGCTCCTCCTGCTGCAGACACTGGTGGCGCTCCTCCTGCAGCAGACACTGGCGGCGCTCCTCCTGCAGCAGACACTGGCGGTGCTCCTCCTGCAGCAGACACTGGTGGCGCTCCTCCTGCAGCAGACACTGGCGGCGCTCCTCCTGCAGCAGACACTGGCGGCGCTCCTCCTGCAGTAGACACTGGCGGCGCTCCTCCTGCAGCAGACACTGGTGGCGCTCCTCCTGCAGCAGACACTGGCGGCGCTCCTCCTGCAGCAGACACTGGCGGTGCTCCTCCTGCAGTAGACACTGGCGGCGCTCCTCCTGCAGCAGACACTGGCGGCGCTCCTCCTGCAGCAGACACTGGTGGCGCTCCTCCTGCAGCAGACACTGGCGGCGCTCCTCCTGCAGCAGACACTGGCGGCGCCTGTTGTGCAAGACGAGCATCGTGTCGTTTCGTGGCAAGAGGAGCCATCATCAGCGTTATCTAAGACACTAACGAGCAGGAGACGGGAGCCTCCATGACATGTGCGGCTCTTCGCGGGTAGCGTGGAAGACGCCCTCCTCCGCCCCCTCCTCCATCACACCCGTTATCCGTTGCTTAACCTTGCCGCGGAGTGTTCCGACTGACTTCAAATTCAAATTCAAATAAGTTTATCGAGGTATAATTACACACAAAGGGATGAGGATGACTGACTGAGGTGCCTTTGGCTCTAACAAGTCAATGAGGCTCTTATTCTCAGTGTTGGCTCACTGCAAGGTGGAAGTACTCAACCCACCTGGCTACGTGGCCCATACAACGCTGTTGTTTTAGATTCAGCTACTTAGAACAACAGTTCCAAAGTAGCACGGGCTATGGTGAACCCGTAGTGGACTCACCTGACACAGGAGCGGGGCTGCAAAGCTCTTCTGTACACACGCAACGCCTCAAGTTAACCCCCTACATGTCGACAAAACTGGTTGTGTGCAGAAGTGCAGATCGATTATCTCGTTATTAAGGATATGAGAGCTGCAATAATAAGAATATTTATCCTCCAGTCCTGGCTGAGTTGATCGATGCACTTGAAAACGTAAGAAGATGTACCCGGTGGGTCCGGGAGACATCATCCGTCACGCAGGGTGCAGTCGCACCTCCACAGATCTCCAGCATCATCTCTTGATACTGGTAATGGCTCAAAAGGGCCACCACTTACGGGCTATTCATATTCATGTCACCTCTTGGGTGGGTTAATCTTTATCAATCAATCAATCACCTGGTGGGTCCAGTACCACTATGCTACTGGCACCTGGCTTGCCTTCTTGCTCCCACGCACAGTCATCCAACCCGTCCTCTTAAAATTATGTCGCTTTTCGCTCGTATGCGAAAAATAGACGTAATTTGAAATAAAATCGGCTCACGAAAGTGACGTACTGTCACTACACGTGCTCAGCCAACCTCCAGCTCCAAGACATCAGTCTCTAGAAACTTATCACCTTTGAGTGACAAGTTCTAGATCAAAAGTACCAGTGTTGATTAGGACTTCAATCCGCATTTCTTATTTGGATCTGGCGTGATGGTATGGTGGAGAGTCGGCCCCGGCCACTAGGACCAGCCCCAAACACTGAGACGAGGACACTTGTACTCTGCTACGGCTTCCGCTCACATCCGAGGGAGCTCGGGTTCAATCCCCGCGCAGGACAGACACAGTTGGGCACGTTTGCTTTCACCTGGTGTGTGTGTTCACCTAGCAAATTAGGTCCCCGGGAGTTAGGCAACTGTGTGCAGACGATGAGTCACAATAACGTGGCTGAAATATGTTGACCAAACCACACACTAGAAAGTGAAGGGACGACGACGTTTCGGTCCGTCCTGGACCATTCCCAAGTCCAAATTGAGAACCACTTGAGAATGGTCCAGGACGGACCGAAACGTGGTCGTCCCTTCACTTTCTAGTGTGTGGTTAGGCAACTGTTATTGTTTGCGTCCCAGGCAAAGTCAGTAGTAGGCTTAGGAGTGCCTCGATAAACATAAGTTAACACTTCCTGTCCTCGACAACGGAAATTATTGATCAAACTGTCGTCAATAAGTCTATGCATGCCAACACCTTTTCAGAGAGCTGCAAGACTCGTCGTAAAATATGCATAACAGCTAGTTATTGATTCCCAGACACTAGTTTGGCGAGGCATCTTGTAGTGCAGGCGAGGCATCTTGTAGTGCAGGCGAGGCATCTTGTGGTGCAGGCGAGGCATCTTGTGGTGCAGGCGAGGCATCTTGTAGTGCAGGCGAGGCATCTTGTAGTGCAGGCGAGGCATCTTGTAGTGCAGGCGAGGCATCTTGTAGTGCAGGCGAGGCATCTTGTAGTGCAGGCGAGGCATCTTGTAGTGCAGGCGAGGCATCTTGTAGTGCAGGCGAGGCATCTTGTAGTGCAGGCGAGGCATCTTGTAGTGCAGGCGAGGCATCTTGTAGTTTGACGAGTCATCTTGTAGTGCAGGCGAGGCATCTTGTGGTGCAGGCGAGGCATCTTGTAGTGCAGGCGAGGCATCTTGTAGTGCAGGCGAGGCATCTTGTAGTGCAGGCGAGGCATCTTGTGGTGCAGGCGAGGCATCTTGTAGTGCAGGCGAGGCATCTTGTAGTGCAGGCGAGGCATCTTGTAGTGCAGGCGAGGCATCTTGTGGTGCAGGCGAGGCATCTTGTAGTGCAGGCGAGGCATCTTGTGGTGCAGGCGAGGCATCTTGTAGTGCAGGCGAGGCATCTTGTGGTGCAGGCGAGGCATCTTGTAGTGCAGGCGAGGCATCTTGTGGTGCAGGCGAGGCATCTTGTAGTGCAGGCGAGGCATCTTGTAGTGCAGGCGAGGCATCTTGTAGTGCAGGCGAGGCATCTTGTGGTGCAGGCGAGGCATCTTGTGGTGCAGGCGAGGCATCTTGTAGTGCAGGCGAGGCATCTTGTAGTGCAGGCGAGGCATCTTGTGGTGCAGGCGAGGCATCTTGTGGTGCAGGCGAGGCATCTTGTAGTGCAGGCGAGGCATCTTGTAGGTGCAGGCGAGGCATCTTGTAGGTGCAGGCGAGGCATCTTGTAGTGCAGGCGAGGCATCTTGTAGTGCAGGCGAGGCATCTTGTAGTGCAGGCGAGGCATCTTGTAGTGCAGGCGAGGCATCTTGTAGTGCAGGCGAGGCATCTTGTAGTGCAGGCGAGGCGGCATTTACTGTCTTAATTATAGTGGGTGGCGTTGTGAGTCAGTCAGCCATCTCTATACTTTACACCCACCTTTGTCTTGTGAGACTGAGCAGCCAGGTGTCCACACTGAGCGACCAGGTGTCCACACTGAGCGGCCAGGTGTCCACACTGAGCGGCCAGGTGTCCACACTGAGCGGCCAGGTGTCCACACTGAGCGGCCAGGTGTCCACACTGAGCGGCCAGGTGTCCACACTGAGAGGCCAGGTGTCCACACTGAGCGGCCAGGTGTCCACACTGAGCGGCCAGGTGTCCACACTGAGAGGCCAGGTGTCCACACTGAGCGGCCAGGTGTCCACACTGAGCGGCCAGGTGTCCACACTGAGCGGCCAGGTGTCCACACTGAGCGGCCAGGTGTCCACACTGAGCGGCCAGGTGTCCACACTGAGCGGCCAGGTGTCCACACTGAGCGGCCAGGTGTCCACACTGAGCGGCCAGGTGTCCACACTGAGCGGCCAGGTGTCCACACTGAGCGGCCAGGTGTCCACACTGAGCGGCCAGGTGTCCACACTGAGCGGCCAGGTGTCCACACTGAGAGACCAGGTGTCCACACTGAGCGGCCAGGTGTCCACACTGAGCGGCCAGGTGTCCACACTGAGCGGCCAGGTGTCCACACTGAGCGGCCAGGTGTCCACACTGAGCGGCCAGGTGTCCACACTGAGCGGCCAGGTGTCCACACTGAGCGGCCAGGTGTCCACACTGAGCGGCCAGGTGTCCACACTGAGCGGCCTGGTGTCCACACTGAGCGGCCAGGTGTCCACACTGAGCGGCCAGGTGTCCACACTGAGCGCCCAGGTGTCCACACTGAGCGGCCAGGTGTCCACACTGAGCGGCCAGGTGTCCACACTGAGCGGCCAGGTGTCCACACTGAGCGGCCAGGTGTCCACACTGAGCGGCCAGGTGTCCACACTGAGCGGCCAGGTGTCCACACTGAGCGGGCCGTCTTTGTTGACACACTTTACACCTAATCTACACCCCCCCCCCCATACAACCCTAAGTACGGAATATACGTATACCCATATGACATTCGAGCTGTCACATGTCATTTTACTTTGTCACGTGCCCTATACACATGTTGTTTTGTCCACATTTCATTATGATACACCAACCTGTCCTCTTACAAAGAACGTCGCTTTTCCCACGTATGCGATACATAAGGCCAAAAAATTGTCGTATTAGAACATGGAAGCGGTTAGCGAAAGTGACGTACTGTCCCGTTTTCTGTTTTGGGTCCTCTGGTAGGTTAGGAGAGACCACTTTAAATTGACCGTTTTCTTGACGTTGGGAGACCATAGGAGGACGGGGCTGGATAAACAACGGGTACAGGAGGATAGAAATAGCCTAAGCTACTCTGTCCCTTTGAGATGTATTTTTTTCTTGTCTTAATAAACATACTTGAACAACGGGTAGTTGGCATAGCTCAAGTGCAGGGGGGAATTGTGTAAAATCCTGGTTTGTGTCTCGGAGAGGCTGCAGGATCCAAATAAATTCAGTAGAATTTCTGGTTGCAATTCTTATACCATGTCGTAGCTCAGTCGATTAAGGCAGCGTCTGGGATGCTCACGGACGTCGGTTCGACTCCTCGTCACGGCTCTTGTGGATTTGTTCACGGGTCCGATAGTTGCTGTTTGCACTCACTCTTGAGAACGTGCACTGTTTGCACTTTCTGCACTCTTGCAAGAGTCAGTTGACCACAGGTGGGGCTGTGTCATGGAAGAAAACACTTGACGCACATACTTTATATATAAACAGCTTCCCGCCATACACACACCGAAACTACGACGGTACAACGTTCCAACAAGTTTTAACACCTAACCAGTTATAACAACCCATATAGCAAGTTGTAACAACGTTCTAACCAGTTATAACAACCAATATATCAAGTTGTAACAACATTCTAATACGTCATAAACACGTTAAGCCAAGATGTAACAACTTTATTACAAGTTGTAACAAGCGGAAAATAGAGACAGGGTTTGTGTTTCCAGGGTTCTGCCTCCCTCTTACAGGTTATCTGAGTAGTGATGAAGCAGCTATGTTAATTACCACGCTTTCTCAGGTATTACAGGTGTTAGCGTGCACGTGTTTAACATTAGGAGCAACATGTGTGTGTGTGCAGGTCCCACATAGCTGTACTGGGGCCACTCGGCATAATCTCTCCTGTACTTAGCAGTGTCGGAGAGTTTAAGATCTTTAATCAAAATGGTTACATATAATTCATAATAATAATAATAATTGTGTCGGAGGGACAGGTAGCCAGTGTGTGTGTGTGTGTGTTTACTATTTTTATTTACTATTTGTGTCTACAGAATCGAGCTATTAGCTCTTGAACCCCACCTTTCTAACCAATCTTTAACATCTTTACCACCAATAACATCTTTACCACCAATAACATCTTTACCACCAATAACATCTTTACCACCAATAACATCTTTACCACCAATAACATCTTTACCACCAATAACATCTTTACCACCAATAACATCTTTACCACCAATAACATAACAATAACCAATAACATCTTTACCACCAATAACATCTTTACCACCAATAACATCTTTACCACCAATAACATAACAATAACCAATAACATCTTTACCACCAATAACATCTTTACCACCAATAACATCTTTACCACCAATAACATAACAATAACCAATAACATCTTTACCACCAATAACATCTTTACCACCAATAACATAACAATAACCAATAACATCTTTACCACCAATAACATCTTTACCACCAATAACATCTTTACCACCAATAACATAACAATAACCAATAACATCTTTACCACCAATAACATCTTTACCACCAATAACATCTTTACCACCAATAACATAACAATAACCAATAACATCTTTACCACCAATAACATCTTTACCACCAATAACATAACAATAACCAATAACATCTTTACCAATGTGATCATTACTGTCTTCTTATATGTGCTATCAATCTGCTGTACGGTGTCTGTTAATCTTGTTTAAATAACCAATCAAGTTGTCAATGTAATCAACCAGAGCTTTAATATACCAATGTGCTTTAATATACTTACTATTCTCTCTCATCTCATTTTTTTTCTTGCAATGTATCTGTTATCATTTTATTAATTCTGCTAGAATTTACCTACTTAAAATTATCTGTTAGATTAAGGACCTGCCCGAAACGCTGCGCGTACTAGTGGCTTTACAAGATTGTAAATACTATGCTATGTATCCTCACAAACCCAATGTACCTTCTTATATATAAATAAATAATTAAATAAATAAATAAATAAATCTATTTATGACAGTCGTAGCTCAGTCGATTAAGGCAGCGTCTGGGATGATCTCGGACGTAGGTTCGAATCCTCGTCACGGCCCTTGTGGGTTTGTTAATCTATTTATGGTTAAATCCTCCCCCCCCCCCATACGCAGGAAGGGTGTGTGGGGGGGGGGCCACTACCGCCCAGGGGATGTGTATGAGGTGCAGAATAATAAAGAAATAAATCACGTAAGTTAAAGCGGTATACAAAGGCAGTGACAAGTGTTGGTTACCGTCTTTTAAGACCACAAACATCCACATCCCTTACTCTCGTGTTCTTGAAGATATCCTCATAATGCTCTCAGAGTCTGCCAGTGCAGACTACTTATCACATGCATCTGTATGACTAACCATCCTGTGTGATGGGGATTTTTAGTATCACTGCTACTTTATTCACTCTTGTGTTGATGATATCCTCATAATGCTCCCAGAGTCTGCCAGTGCAGACTACTTATCACATGCCTCTGTATGACTAACCATCCTGTGTGATGGGGACCTTTTAGCACCTCGTAGGCACACACACACTGTACCTTCTTGACACACACTGTACTCTCCTTCATATAGTCCAGGGGCAGCTGGATATATGCACTTAAATGTGTTAATAAAACAAAAACCATTGTAACCAGTTTACCGCCTACCACAAGACCAGACTTGTGAGGCGGTTGACCTCCCGATAGTGGCGCCGTAAACACCCAGTTTCTCTTCTGTTGGTCCACTCCGAGGGGTGAGCATTGCTTCCTATTTCTTTGTCGCCTACAGAGAAATTGCTAACCATCGCAAACCACCCAAGGGAAGGTTGAACTGAGCGGGTGTGGAAGAGCAGTGGGAGAGAGAGAAAGAAACTATCAGGAGGCAACGCCAAGTCACTACGACTGTATAGCACTTGAAAGGAGTCAGGATAAAGATTTGGGATGGGACGGGGAGGAAGGAATGGTGTCCAACCACTTATGGACGGTCGGGGATTAAACGCCGACCTGCATGAAGCGAGGCCGTCGCTCTACCGTCCAGCCCAAGTGGTTGGGTAAAGAACGAGCGGGAGGTGTCGGACCTATTATCGAAAACACACTTCCGAACCCTTCGTCGATGTTCATGTCCGGTCGTTACTGCAGAAGTGTGATATGTAGCAGAGTGGGAGCTAGCTGGACATGACATACAGGGTGAGTGTGTCGAGACTTGGGCAGCCTGGTTGTTCACCCTGGCTGTTGTGGTGTGGTCATTACATCACCCCCTCAGCTGGTCATCTGATGAGGCTCGCAGTATGGGTCGGCACCACACTCATCCTTGTCAGTTGCTACATGTGTTGCACTCAACACATGCATAATATTCTTGTCAACTGAGGCAGTAGTCAAGTACCATGCCAGAAATGTCTTGTACCGAGGTGTATAGGAGCTCTTGCCAGCCTGGTCATCGCCACCAGTCCTGTACTTCAGGAAAGATGATTTGATCACTTTCTTGGGCAGGCAGTATAGCTGAACAAATCCACAAGGGCCGTGACGAGGATTCGAACCTGCGTCCGGGAGCATCCCAGACACTGCCTTAATCGACTGATGCTCCCGGACGCAGGTTCGAATCCTCGTCACGGCCCTTGTGGATTTGTTCATTTGATGCAACACGTTAGTGTGATCTGTGTGTGTGAAGCAGTATAGGTGTTGTGGTCCGCGCTGTCTTGACGTGTCAGCACGTCGTCAGCTTGGGTATCGAGGTTATAGCCAGCCTTTTATAGAGCATGATAACAACATAAGAATAAAGGTTTGTTCATAAGGATAAAGGTAATTACAGAAGGTCTAGTGGCCCATACGAGACAGCTCCTATTTATATCCACCCAATCTGATCCATATATATATGTCCATCTCACGCTGGAAACAATCAAGGGACCCCACCTCCACCACCACCACACTTCCGGTTCACCTTGTGATAACTTGCCAAACGTACTTCCATTGTGCGCCGTTGCCGAATATCTTCGCAAATGTCAAGCAAGTGATGTTCTTTTTTTTCCGGTGGGGGAGAGACCCGTCTCGCCCAGATTTTCTAAAATGCCAATCACAATTCTTAACTCTAATTTGGAAACTTAGAGTTCGTAGTTGTCATAGTTTCTATAACTACTCTCGTGAGATAGTCACCATCACTGTCGACTCAGTACAAAATATAGATGATCAAGTCGTTAGTCATCCCTCACTCAGTCTATTTTGATTGACAGTTACACACACTCAAGATGCGGACGCGAGAGGGGGCCAGAGATGATCTTGTGGGCTCACGTACTGTATAGGAAGGAGAATAATTTAACACGCCAGGAAGGGCAGCGGCGGAGCCCCACATGGCAGCCAATTCACCTCAATTTCCATCTTGTACACGAGTTATTTATATAAATAATAATAACAGTTTGTATTGGAGATATTCCATTGGAGAATTTCGGCCCCGTGGAGAGGGGGGACCTGCTGCATGGGTAACAGCTTCTTCCCCATATCAATCTACCCTGGCCTTGCGCCCTGAAGAAGAGGGACCTGCTGCATGGGTAACAGCTTCTCCCCCGTATCAACCCCGTGTAATGTTTGTACACTTGTTATTACTTATGAGACTAGCACATGCAAAACTGAGCTGCACAGGCAAAAACAACAAATACGACAAAGAACTGAGGGACAAATCAAATGAGTTCGGGTACTTGACACATAAACACGCATTTAAAGATAAGCAGAGGGTCGAGTGATAGAGATAGCAAGGCAGAACAAAGTCCTCTTCATAGTGAATCGCTGCTGCCTATATCTCTTAACAAATCTAAGAGCATGCATCTCTAGCATTAACCCTTAAAAAAAAAAACTAAAAGAATGTCCTAGATCAGGGCTGGCGAACCCGTGGCACGCGACCAACGTCACGAAACTGTCGTACTAAAATGCCCTTATCCTAACCTACCAGAGGACCCAAAACAGAAAACGGGACAGTATGTCAATTCCGCGAGCCGCTGCCACTTTCTAGTACGGCAATTTTTGACCTTATATAAAATATACGTCAAAATGCGACGTGCTATTGACGGGTTGAATTTTGTTGACGTGCGGCATGTAAAGTCACGCCTTTATTTATTCTTTAAACCCCCACCAATAATAAATCAATTTATAAAGATTATCATTACTACCAAATGAAGCAGCACGTGATTTTTACACTAAATTACAGGGATCTGAAAAAACACTTGGCGTTATGTTTGATAACATAAAAAACCTTTGAAATTAAACTGATAATTATTCTTTAAATATGAAGTCGATAATAGCACTTTTAACCTAACCGAAGACCCACGAACAGAAAACTGGACATTACGTCAATTTTGCGAGTCGCTATGATTTTTTAGTACAGTAGTTTTTGACCCTATGGAATGTATACGTCAAAATGCGGTGTACTATTAGGAGAACGGACTCCAGTAGGTCCGGAGATGGCTATAGCGAGTCCTGAGAATGACCTACGGTGGATTGCTGTATCCTGCAAAGAGGTGAATAACTTGAGTCCCAGGCTGTGGTAATGGGGGCCCGCCTGTTGTGGTGGAGTCCCATGCAGGCTGTGGTGGTGGTGGGGTCCACCTGTTGTGTTGGAGTCCCAGGCTGTGGTGGTGGTGGGGTCCACCTGTTGTGTTGGAGTCCCAGGCTGTGGTGGTGGGGTCCCTGGCTGTGGTGGTGGTGGGGTCCTCCTGTTGTGGTGGGGTCCCAGGCTGTTGTGGTGGGGTCCCAGGCTGTGGTGGTGGGGTCCGCCTGTTGTGGTGGGGTCCCGGGCTGTGGTAGTGGGGTCCCAGGCTGTGGTGGTAGGGTCCGCCTGTTGTGTTGGGGTCCCAGGCTGTGGTAGTGGCACTTCAGGCAGGAGATCCAGAAATAAAATATAATAATATCCAGTAAATACAATGAAGGGTCCAGAAGATCTAGTGAACACAGAGATGGAAGTGGGACCGAGAGTACAGTAAATATGGAGTCCCAGGCTGTTGAGGAGGCGCCACAGGCAGGAGGTCCAGAATAATAATGAGATCAGAATGTCCAGTGAATAGAGATGGAGCCCCCTGAAGACCTAGTAATTAAGATGATAGGCCAGAAGGCCCGGAATTAAGGCACCAGAAGAACCAGTAAATAAGATGATGGACCAGAGGATCCGGTCAAATAAGGTGGGACCAGTAGGATCAATAAATTAAGATGAATCCAGTAATTTCGCTGGTCCTCTGAAATAGCCTTTGTTATAACCTTTCATCCATTTAATCCTATCACCTCTTACTCTTTGTCTGTCAAGAGAATGTAAATTGAGAACATGGAGAAAACTGCATTAGCATTATTAGCCTAGTCGTGGAATCTCGTCTATATACACCAAAGGTAAAAATTTTAATTGCGACATTAACCTAATGAGAACAATACTCTAAAGTACTCTACACATGCAGGGAGATATAGTGGCCAAAAATTTTGAGTGTTTACCATAAGTATAGGGGCTGTAAGGATGATGTAATTAAAACATAAAATACTGAACAATTTGGAGGATGTTGATCCAGTAAATTTTTTCAGTAGGTCGTAATGCAACACAAACAAGGATCAACGGTTTCAAGCTCAACAAGCCACATTGTAGGACTGAGAGCAGGACATCTTCACCCACAGGGTTATAAACACATGGAACTGCCTACCCGCCGGAGCTGTAAATTGCCAAAACTCTATTAACATTTAAAGTACAGCTGGAAAAGATATAGGCAAATGGGGGGGGGGGGGACCTTCGACAAGCCGCCGGCTTCCTGTCATCATCGAGGCCACTAGTGTTCGTGGCTCTCAGGTAATAATTAGCACTCGCCCGGTGTCTCGCGAGCACTTTGGCCTGGGTTCGTATCCTGGCCGGGGAGGATTGACTGGGCGCTAATCCCTAACTGTAGCCTCTGTTTAGACAACAGTGAAATATTTACCTGGTTGTTAAACGATTTGGCGGGTCGTATTCCGGGGAAAATTAGGATTAAGGACCTGCCTGAAACGCTGTGTGTGTGTCAGTGACTACAAGAATGTAAGAACTCTTGTTCATATACATAACAAAATATTAGTTTATTCCTCCTTCCTAACATTTAAGTGTTAGCAGGTATATAATTGGTGTCCATACGTTGTTTGATTAGTTTATCTTCAACAGACGTGACAATATTTAAGTTTTTCTGTCCACCATAGTTGAATGAATGTTAGTAGTAACACATGGTTTATATTTTACTACAAATTACCTACTTAATATTATCTGTTAGATTAAGGACCTGCCGGAAACTCTATGCGCATTAGTGGTTTAACAAGATTGTAAAAACATTAATGTTATGTAACCTCATAAGCCCAATGTACCTTCTTGTATATAAATAAATAAATGAATATTTTGCAGTGGGACACGGGAGATCGGAGGGTGTACGTGGCTACATCGAAACTGTGGATGACTACGTGGACGATGTTCTCCACCACTGTGATGACATGCGCCTGCAGTACCCAGGGCTACCCTGCTTCATTGTTGGCCACTCTATGGTATGCCAACCCGGCCTCCCGCCACCCTTCTTGCATCATAACTACTTTTTTAACGCATTTTTCTCTAAATAGATATAAAGAATCTAGGGACTCAGCCTGCCCCTTTTCACCAATTAAGTCCCCTTGGTGGTAGGGGGTTAGTATTTGGCTTGGCACCTCTCTTAATAGGACCAGTTGGACCGATCCCTAATATTAATATTTAATAATAAATATGACTGTGTGTACCTAAGCATATTAAACAAATAAAACAGCTAATACACTGGTTAGGTACTGAGGCCACCCAGGAAATAGTTTTCTATTAAATTCAACCCAATTTTATTTTATGCAGAAGCAAGTCAATAAATCTGTTTATACGGTATAAGTTAATAGCAATGTTCATTGTTGCAGGGTGGAATGATTGCCATTAAGTGTGGAATGGCACGGCCTGAATACTTCGCTGGGGTGGTACTCATGGGTCCTCTCATCAAAGCCAACTCTGCTGAGGCCACTGCACCAAAGATCTTCCTAGCTAGAATGGTCGCTCGAATTCTACCTTATATTGCCGTCAGTATCTTAACGGTGGTAATGAAGTATAGTAACATTAGCAGTAAGTGGTATTACTATTATAAATGTGATAATAAATTGCACTTTTATACTTCATTAATTATGTATCTCCAGTTTTTGCTTTCTATGAGAAGCCCCCTCGGTAGCACACAGAGCAACCTACTTGGGAACCTGTCAAACTTTATGTACCACACAAGGCTCTATCAGGTTTTATGAGTGCCACCTGGGGACCAGTACCAGAATCTGATGCACTCAGTAGAGGGAAAGGGAATCTAGGTATTTTGCCCGAAACGCTATGCATATTAGTGGTTTTAGGTATTGTATGTACTAGCTCTAAGTCCAACATTATGTTTGTAACTCTTCATCAATGTATGTACTTTTACCTGAATAAAAAAAATTGAATCTGAAATTAGGATCGCTACAGTAAACAAGAGAAACCCACCAGGAAGATATAGCACACCAAAACAACTGCTTATGCCACATTTGCAATACTGATCCTGTGTAAATAATTGTTATCCAGGCAGAACCACTCATTCATAACACTTGATGGTAAAGTGAGGGAAGTTTATGCAATGATGATCAAACTTTGGATAGTGTTTAAGTGAACAGTGCTCCTATTTTTTTTATTAAATGTTATTTAACTAGATTAATCAGTGGCATGACCAAAACAGATTCTGAAATTTGGATAGTTGTGCTATGAAGAGAAGATAAATTTCCTAAAGCTGTCACAACTAGAAGATAGACAATAAAAAGTTGGGGCACAATTACCACATACAAAATAGCGATAATTTGAAAAAGTTGATAAAAAAAATTGTTCTATTTGGAGCAAATATTAATAAGAGGACAGTTACAAAATCAAGAAACACTGATGTAGAAGAAATGTCAGAAAATGTCTTTTCAGTAATAGAATAAGTGGGGGGGTTAGAATATTTGGGTTATATGCCAAAAATTAATAATAGGTAATTATGCGAAGCTTTCAGATTCACAAAACATACACATGGTGCTAAATATCCGAACTGGTTTCAGCACATCACCCGAGGTACTACTTGTTGGAGATTAACAGGTCAGATATATGGCCAGAGCCTTCTGCACGACAGATTTATAAAACAGGAAGTTCAGTGGGGCCTTACTGAATTAGTTGGTTGATTTGGCTAGTGAGCCTAGCCAGCCTTGGATCGAGTGGGCACTGAAGGGTCAGTTTCCTTGTAAGTCCCTGTATTTCCATTCAGATCCTCTACTGGTTACCTATGTACAGGTATATTGTCAGTGTTACCCATGGGGGGTAGCCTGTATGCTTATGCTTCCACTTGTTTTGGCTCCATGGTGGGTGTGGGTGCTGGGAAGTGAAGTCCTAATTTATTTATTTTTGTGTGCTTCCTTTTCCAACTTGACACACCCCTCCTCCCTCTGAAACTCAAGTGGCAGGCAAACCAGGCCCTCAAGCCAGACCTGCTGTGTGTTGGGCCCCTGGCCTGGCTTTGTCCTAGACTCTCCCACTCCCTTTGTGGTTATTGATTTGTCACCTGGGATGACCCCTTCCCAGTTTAAGATGGTACCTTATGCTCCGTCACTTCCAGTGAGGTTTGTTATAATGGCATTAGGCTTTGTTCAGTTTTTAAATGCTTTATAATTTGCATCTACATCATATTCCAGTGTGAAGTTACCCACTATTTTCTACATTTATGTACAGTTGGAACAATAAGTGAGCAGGGCATCATTTAAATTGAGTGGTCATGAGCTGAGTATGTGAGACTGATATGCAGTGTGGTAGATGGTTAGAACAAGTTAAGTGAGGTGGTGGAGGTCAAAACAGTCAGTAGTTTCAAAGCATTATATGATAATGCTGGCAAGACGGTACCGCAAGCGTAGCTCTCTTTATGTAACTACACTTAGGTAATTACAATACAGTACTTGGCAAATTTTGTTTGCTGAAGCTCCCACTCAACTAATTGTACTTGTCCAATTGTGGTTGTGGGCTTCAACTCTTTAATCCTGCTTCTCAGCTGTCAATAAACTGGTGTATGGGTTCCTGACATTGTTAGGCTCTATAATATCTACATTTGGAACTGTGTATGGATCCCAACATCCATCATCTTACTTCTTAATGTATTTTGTTTGTTCACTACACTGACACTGAACAAATTCTTTCTAATGTGTCTGTGGCTCATCTGGGTACTTAGTATGTGTGTGTGTGTGTAGGTAGGTAGATAGCAAAGTTATGCATGACCTGTGCTTGTATATTGCAGGTTGCTAAATTGAAGTTGGACCATGTTACCCGAGATGAAGAAATGAAGACTAGAATGAAAAAGGATCCTCTCAGGTATTGGTTAGTCTTCAGTTGTCTGTTTATAATAATAATACTGTATAATAATAATTATTTTATTTACAAAAGAGAGGATTAAATTATAGGTGTTATTTAGTACTTACAGTATTTGAGTATTTTTTAAAGCCACATCACGTGGCAAATCTAAAATCATGGAACAAATCTAAAAATGTTCATGAAGTGAGTAATGTTTCCTTCATAGTGGAAGATGCAACACTGCATATGCTGAATATCAGGTAAAAAAAAAAAATCTATTCAGTTCAGTATCTCAAGAGTCTGAATGTCTGTTTCTTGTGCAGGCGATGAGCCACAATAACATGGCTAAAGTATGTTGACCAGACCACACACTAGAAGGTGAAGGGACGACGACGTTTCGGTCCGTCCTGGACCATTCTCAAGCCGAAACGTCGTCTAGTGAGTGGTCTGGTCAACATGTCTGTTTCTTGTTCTTGACTTCTGGGAACTGTGGGTAGGGGTCTGCAGAATCATTATCCCCACACTGAACACAGCAAGGTTTTCTGTGCTTATAGGAATAAATGAGATTAGTTAGTTTTGCTTCCTTAAGAATAATTTTACTGTTAATTTGATTTACTTTACTAAAAGATTTATTGTACTTTACTGTCTCTATAGAATCTATAATTACTCCTTCTATTAACCCTTGCACTGCTCACCTATTTTCGGCAAAAACGTCTTGGTGCAATTGTCAAGGACATATTTTTGTTATTTTTACAAATGTTCAGGTAAATTTAATGTCAAAATGTTTCCAAAGTCAACTATTTCCATTTCAAAACACAAATAGTAATGAAAACATTAAAAAACATTAAAATATAGCCAAATTAAAAAACAAAAAGCACAACTCTCTGAGCGCCTAAAGGCGCTTTGCGCAGTGCAGTATAAGTGTCTCTCTTTGATACTTGAGCAGTTATATAATATTTTACTATTATTAAAATTCATCCTATGATTAAAATCCCAACAATGGTTAATGATGACATTATTCTTATCAATTTTTTTTTTTTTTTTTGTGTTCATTTACTCCTTAAAATAAACCACGCAGTCTCTCCAACATATGATAAATTGCAATCATTACAATTTATCACATAAATACTGTGATGTTTGTGATAAATTGTAATGATTGCATTTTATCATATGTTGGAGAGACTGCTCGTGGTTTATTGGAAAGAGTTAATGAACACAAAAAAGTAGTGACAAAAGAATAGTGTCATTGCTAACCATTCTTGAGATTTTAATCATAGGATGAATTTTAATAATAGTAAAATTGTGTATAACTGCTCAGAAATCAGAGAGACGCCAAATAGAAGGCGTAATTATTGATTCTATAGAGGTTATCTTGAGATGATTTCAGGCATATAAACGCAAGTTCTTAGTACATGCACTGTATCTTGTTCAGGACATTTTATACAGTACCTTATAAAAGGATGTAGGTTACATCTGAAAATTTGTTTTTTAATACAGTGTACATTTAAACATAAATTGGGTTTTTCCTTAACCTTCATTTAAGCACTACTGCATTGTAGTAAGTTTCTTCATTGTATGAATCATGGGTAGGGCAGGTACAATGCCTAAAGCCACTTATATATTTAGTATTTCTAGCATAAAATAAAAAAAAACTAAGATTTAAAACTAAATGAGATAAAAAAAATAATGAATTGAGGTAGATCAATAGAAAATGACAATTATTACACGATGATTGGAACAACAAAAGTATGAACAGAACATATTCATATTACAGCATAAACGGAAGGAATAGTTATTAAATTTTTACATGGCGGATAACAGTACAGGTGCAGTAATTAATATGCAATCCATATTATTATCCACCCATATTGAATACTTATTATTATAATATACTGTAATTATAATTAATTAATAATTATAATATAATAATATAGAAGCCACATTATAAACAACTAAACAACAGCCTTTTTAAACTTACCGTAGATACCAAGGTGGAATCCGAGCACGGTGGGCAATCGCAGGGATCGACACACTCTTGTATTTTGAGCATCACATGCCTGAGGTAGAGTGGCCTTTCCTCATCCTACATGGAGAGAAGGATCTGCTGTGCTCACCTGAAGGATCTCACATGCTCCATAATCAAGCAAAGAGCACTGACAAGACTATAAAGGTATATATAATTTCTTACCAATGTTGCTTAATATAAAATCCAGTCAACTCTTGCTTTTGGGTTTGCATATTTGATGAGGGACAGACAGAGTAGGGTAAAAACTGACACCATAATAAATTTTACAATCAAGATCTAGATTTATGTAAGCTTTTATTACAACTAAATTTTTCCAATGACAGGTTTTGTTCAATGGATGTTCCACAAGTTTTACTGAGATAGAATATTGAATCATATGTAATGCAGAACCCTCAAATATTAGATTAAAATGTTTAAAAATATAGCTTGTCAAGCAGAATGGCTCTTTCTGTAGCACCATGGTAGCTCCACAGAACTTACAGCACTAGCACTCCAGAGCCACCACCGATATGCCAGGTTCCTGAGACAATCTCGACCCGGCGGAAGCAAAGACACAAACAAAGACACAAAGACACAAAGACACATACTCTGCCACATGGGAATCAAAGATACCGATTTGTATACTTCAGTCTTGTCATCTGTAATGTTTTAGTGTGCAGGACTGAAACTCCAAACTCTTGGTGCTGTTTATTCAGCCCATCCTCCTAAAATTATGGTGGTCACCTTACTGTACTTAGGAATATTGCACTGTTCTTGTATCCTATATATAGATGTATGTACTTTTGTCTAAATAAATTATTACATTATTATTATTATTAACTATTTGGTGGTAAGTACCATTATGTAGTGATGGACCACCAGAGTTGACTTTTATATTACTGAATTTGGACAAACCAGAAACTTTATCTGCAGCATAAATATAAGACCTAACATAACCTCTCCTAGCAATCCTAGGCCTAATGTATGCTATCTTAGACCTCTTGTAGTACATATATGTGCTATACTAGGCCTACGAATATTTGTTTTTGTAGCTTTATTTTTTGTAGAATCTATAGAATTAATACACTGTAGTATTCGACTTGAGAATGGTCCAGGACGGACCGAAACGTCGTCGTCCCTTCAACTTCTAGTGTGTGGTCTGGTCAACACACTGTAGTATAAAAAGTAGTTTACTGGTGGTTCATTACTACATGTTGGTACAGTACTGTCATATACAGTTACTATACTGTAAGTATTATCATTTCAGTAGAATAAGTTGTATTCATTTCACATTCACCTGACCATTTTAGTCTCTTGGTATGGAATGTGGAATAGGTGAAAATTGGCCCCACACAACCTACAAATTATGCGAAAGGCTTTAATTAAAGAACTCAGACCAAGAAAGAGATGTAGGGTGATTTTGGGTAGAAAACTGTCACCTGAGGACCACATAAAGAACATTGTGCGAGGAGCGTATGATATGCCTTCCAACTTCAGAATCGCTCTTAAATCCTGTACATGAATGACGAATACTAGAGAAATTGTTCTCGACCTTTGTGAGGAAAAAGTTGGAATATGCAGTGGTTGTTTGATGCCCATATTTCAAGAGGCACTTCAGTAAACTGGAAAAAGTGCAGACATGCAACAAAATGGCTTTTGAAATTGTAAAACAAGAACTATGAGGAGAGGCTAAAGGTTATAAATTTGCCAAAGTTGGAAGATAGAAGAAATAGAGGTGATATGTGCAAAATGCAGTAGTAATAGGAATCAACAAAATTTACAACGGAATTCTTTAAACCTGCAACATCAAGAACAAGAGGTTATACATAGATTCAAGCTAAGGAAGTATTGGGAAGACAGAACACCATGAACATAGCTCTCATACTATAACTATTCTTCCATAATTATACTTTGGTAATTAAACAAATATACAGTACATCGTGAATTCAGAGACAATTCCATAGCAAATATTTAAAACGTGTAAATATTTAATTAAAAATGAGCCGCTATGTGAAATCTTAGCCAAATATCCCCAGTTTGCTAACTGTATATAGTAACTGGGTGATTGTAACCTTTTCACCACTGCCCATTGGTTAAGGGGCAGTGTGTAGGATAAACATATTAATTATGACACTAGCTCTTTGCATACTGTATATCAGTTGCTTAATTTAGAGACTGTACGTGTGGTCAGTCTTGATCCCATTGTTGATGTGAAGATGTGTACTGAATTTTGTAACTAGTTCATCAAAACTGTAACTTGTTTAGCTAAACAAGTTTGTTGTAACTTTGTTTTAGCTTTGGGGTTCAGTCCATGAGCCCATTATGTGCCTCTGTAACCCTTTCCACTACTGCCCACAGGATTGGTATGGGAGGCATAATAAATGAACTAAGCTATACTAAATATAAATATTTAATGTATTAACAGACCTGGTTTTGAGGACAAAGTACTAACCACTATCCAGATGTAGCAACAACTAGAAAGAAGTTTTCCCAGAAAGGACACCCAAGCTATTCAAGAAAAAAAAAGGCTAAAATTACGTCGGAGAAAAATAATCGGCTTGGAGCACACTACGTGGGTGACAAACACAATCATGAAGCATAATAAGAATCAATACATAAAGCATACAGTCCCCCCTTTGTCCCACTACCTGTAGGACAGAATGTCAACATTACTTATCAATAAGGATGATTAACGGGTGTCTGCGAGTGAGGGTGTCACCCATCCGGAACTGTGTGAGATCTGGTGATGGCTAGATGAGTTGGAGCGGGTATTGTTGAACCAATACCTACTATTGTTTGATTTATTTTTATTAAAAGCAGTTATTTTGTTTTCCATATGACTTTCTAGGTAGTTTTCTTCATTTTGGGTGGATCTCTAATCTCCTTGATGAATAAACCAGATTTTTGTAACTAGTTTCCAATAGGCCAAACAAGTCTAAATTCCTAATACAGTAGCATAATTACCTAAGTGTAGTTACAGGATGAGCTATGTTAGTGGTGTCTTGTCTTCCCAGTACTCTTTGTCATATAACACTTTGAAACTATTGACAGTTTTGGCCCCCACCCCCACTTAGATTGTTATAACCATCTGCCACTCACTATCATTTTGCAAACTGTTTGCAAAAGAAAACTTTATAATATATTTTCGTCATCTTTGTTTCCTTAATTGGAATCGCCATCCATTTGTTCGTAAAATTACTGGTTTCAGAAATTCCTCTGTCAATTTGGTTCGGCTTAGGTAGTTCGGCTTAGGTAGCAATTTTCACCAGAATAGGGGTTTGTTTTGGAATGCTTACCTTTCTGGATGCTTGACCCGGTCGATGGCAGACATAGAATGCTTCCAACCACACGGGGGTTTCTATAGGCCATTGCTCCCCTTGCCTCTCTGAGGGGGCCAGGTTCTGGCTCGTGGTCCCCGGTAGGCCCTAGAACTCCATACACATGACTGATGCCAAAGTCTGACATTAGCATATCAGCCGGTAAAGCTCCGGGGAGCCTCCGGGTCTCACCCAGAAAATGGCGTTTCATTACATTCAACGCTGGTTTTTTGAAATTTTGTATAACAGGCTTTTCTTCTAAACAGATGTTCCCTTCTGCATACCATCATCTATATCTAGAGCTTCCAGAGGTACGACATGAAGCACTTCAAGACACTGTTGACTGGATTACTGCTCGAGTCTCTCCATCTAAAAAATAAGATATTTCAGCAAGGATACAAATAAATACAAATTATACATAGTTTGGTGTAGCTGTATAGTACTCGGTTAATACCTACAGGATCATGAACTGTACACTATACTGTACTGTATGTGTATATTTAAATCGTTTACGATTATTTCTTAAGTAGATATATTGTGCAAGCCCTTACTTAATGCTAACAATTCAGTATAGCAATATATCAGTGGCTGATACTAAATTGAGTTGAGAGAAGAGTGAGGTCCAATATCTTGAAAAGTCAAATGACATGTTTCCAAATACTTGTACAGTACAGTACATGGATTCCCTGTTATACGGCTATTTACTTTATGAACACTCATCTTCTAAACGGCCTCTCAAGTCTCCATTCTTCTTTTTGCACCAATCTGCTATGCAACCCTCTCAGCTGTCCCCAGTATTATGAGCAGTGCTGCTAAAATGTTCACACAGCCACATGGTGGCCTAGGGTGGTACAAAAATGTTCACACAGCCACATGGTGGCCTAGGGTGGTACAAAAATGTCCACACAGCCACATGGTGGCATAGAGTAGTACAAAAGTGTCCGCCCAGCCCACTAACGGTGACCCATGCCACCTCAGTATTATTCTTGTGCTCAGGACTTAACACTGTACATTCTGTAGACTTTCAGTTGTTTATTGAATAAAAGTTGGAGGCAGAAAAGCTTGCAGATGAAGCAGTTCCAGAGGCTGTGGCAGAGACTTCCCAAGCAAAATAATTCACAGTAAAGAAAATGGCAAAGGCATTTTAGCTGATGGATGGTTGCTTTGCAATGTTTTTAGAACAAAACAACAATGCTTAGAGACATCTAAGCACCTCAAAAATTATATTAAATGACCTTGCACCCTCAAGCCAATTTTAATTGGAAAGAAGATAGTTGTATAAACTAACTTTAGAATATATTTCCCCAAAAAGTCTCTAGCTCAGCAATCACCTCCCAAAAAGTAATTTTCATCAGCCTTAACGAACAAGAAAAAGATTGGCCCAAAACCTTTGAGTAACAGCAACGAGTGACACTGATGATGATCCACCCCGTTAGGAAAGACCTGGGTAAATACTGGTTTGGTAACAGGGGGTGTTAATTTGTGGAACCAATTACCGCATAACATAATAGAAGTAGAATCTCTCAATTGTTTGAAGCGAGGTTAGACATGTATATGAATGAGATTGAGTGGATATAAATAGGAGCTGCCTATTATGGGCCAATTGGCTTTCTGCAGTTACCTTCATTTTTATGTTTGCCACCCATGCATCATCTCCCACATGAACCAGTGGTTGAATCACTGCCAGTGACATTGAAGGTGACAAGCCAGCCATGGCCACCCATTCATCATCATTACCTACTTGTGTTTCTAGTGATTACATCTCTTTACTCTTCAAAAACAGCCAACTTTGACAAGCAGGATAATACCATCATTTAAAATAAATAATGTGCAGTGTTTCTTATATTATTTATCACAAAAATATTGGTTTTGTAATAATTTTTCATAGTCCAGGAATGCATCCCACATGTATAGCATTTCACCTATGGGAAATCTTGTTCGGCATTTTGAACTGCTTTACAAACTGCTTTTCAGAACATGACCCATTTGAACGGGAGACTCCCTGTTTGGTAACATACTAATAGCCTAAATTTTTGGTCAATGAAAATTATGCAATCTTATTATATATACACTAACTTGAATTGTCTTATTCTATTTAATTCTTATAGGCATTTGCAGATACTGTACTGTAGTTAATTTGTTGTGAAATAATGCTGAACTTGATGTATGATAAATAGTACCAGCCTGTGATAAGTATTGAAATTAAATACTGTACAGTACATTTCTAACATGTAACAAAAAGGGAAAAGGCAAGTTGATATGCCAATATTTCTACAAAAATTTAATAATTTTAAAGTGATCTTAGTTTGGAAGAAATTTTATTTACCTCATTTTCTGTTTTTATTTTATTGTCAGAGCACTTTAAATATTAAACTAAATATTTAAAGTGGCTTGAGGAAAATACAGTATTAATCAAATAAGTACTTGGGCATTCAGTACTACTGCTAATAAAGCTGTATAATTTCTTATTCTAATGTAGTAAATTGAAAAAGTTTGCCAAAAATATATTGTAAGGAAGTACTTAACAGAGGCTCTAATTTATTAACAATCTAAAGGAGCTTAATGCTTATTAATTAGGATCTGGTCTGGTGAAAATTAGGAGTCTCAAAAAGAAAAAGTACCATTTTATAATCTTTACTGTGCAAGCTGCAATTGCCTTAGGAAGGCCAGCTATAGCCATTATTTCAGCCTACATATAAAGTTACATTCCTGCCCATAGTAATCCCTGAACACATCTATAATTTGGCACATCATTTTTTTTTTAATTCCTTTGACCCCCATACTGGAATGGTAGGCAAGGGTATCCTTGCCCCCATACTCTTGGGCAAGGATACACTGTACCATTGTGAAAGTGTACAATTCTACTTGATATTCCCAATTTGTTTTCTTAACCGTTTGATCTCTGATTCAATTACCAGCAGAGTGAAACATTTAGGCAAGTTTCCTTACACCTGATGCCCCCTTTTGCCTAGCAGTACTGTAAGTAGGTTTCTGGGAGTTAGTGGATTATTTCCATTACGCAGTCCCAGTGGCGTATTGGTAAGACGCTCGCCTAGCGTCTCGCGAGCGCTTTGTCCTGGGTTCATATATCTTGGCCGGGGAGGATTTACTGGGCGCAGATCCTTAACTGTTGCCTCTGTTTACCCAACCGTAAAATGGGTACCTGGTTGTTAATTAAAAGATTTGGCGAGAAATTTCGGGAAATATTAGAATTAAGGACCTGCCCAAAACCTTATGCATGCTAGTGGTTGTATAAGAATGTAAGAACTGTTGCATATATAAAAAATTTGATTATTGCTGTTAAAAGCAGTTAGTTTATTGTGCACCCATGTTCATTCTGTAAGACGTAGCACAAAAGAATTAAAAGAGAGCACAAAATATCTTAATCAGGCCCTAGTGAATCCTGTTTGACTTATATTGTTACAAATATTCCTGTCTAGGGATGGTGAAAACATAAAAGCCAATGACACTGTCACTGAATTTAAGAGTTTTTCTCATCAATTGGAATAACCACACAATATTCCAGCATCACAAACCAATGTAAATGATCATCTCACAGGCAACTATCCTGAATAAATATATCTACATTATTCTCATCAATTTCTTCAATTGTTAAATTATGTACTCAAAACTAAAGCAGGCAACCACTCGGAAATACCAGCCCTAATTTATACCAACCCAGGTATTTTATGGTATTACCCATATCATTACCTCAAAATAAATCATTAGAATTCAGTGCCTGCCCTGCTTCCCTTAAAAATATGCTTTACTTTATACTTGCAGATATTGACACAAATGGGTACTCGTCAAAACTGACTGTTGACCTTCAAAAGCCCTCTGAAACTGTTAACAATAATAACCTCCTTAAATTTGATCTTACCTCAGTGACAGATACCAGTACTATATTACTGTGAATGATGCTAATTCATCGTTACTGTCAATTAATGTTGGCATTCCACAGGGTCCATACTTGGTCCACTCCTCTTTATCATATACAGTACAGTATACTCACGGCATCAAATGCCATGCAATACCTTAAATCAAAACTGCTTGTTGATGACACTACTAACCCTTTAATTACGCATAGCGACCATTGTTGCTTCATCGGTGGTGAGCACAGCGACCAGGGATGCTTTTAGCTCTAGCATAAGATTTTAAACTCCCATGGGTACACAGGGCATGCATCCACTTTCTCAGGCTTTACGTAAACACGTGCCATCTTGGAAAAAATTGTGGGCACCCTCTCCTGGGTGTAAGGTGCATTTGTACAAACTTTTTTATTTATTTATTTATTTATTTATACAAAAATGTACATTGCATTCATGAGAGTACATAACATTGGTGTTTTTTACATTCTTGCAAAGCGACAAACATGCATATGTTACGGACCCGGATTCAGCGTCCGAGCCTGGAGCAGTGACAAACACGCCATCTGTGGGTCAGCTCCCGAAACCCCCGCCAAACGAACGACGACACCTAGTGAGGACAGCGTGTACTGGCCTCGAGGACCAGTTTCCAGTCTGGTTCAGCACTCAACACCGCCGCTCCTGACCTCTGGTGAGGTGGTGCTCCGACGACAGCGCCATCTATGGGCTGGATACGTCAGGCGTTAGTATCTGAGCCTGTGAGTGTGGTGTATTAGTGTCCCAGTTATTGATGACGTGTCTGCTTACAGAGCCGACCTGGGACCACTGTGTTGAAGGTGGAGTCAGTCTACCCGAGGCAGCCAGTCTCCATACAGTGAAGTTTGCTGCAGTTGTCGTGACGTCGTACCCCCGGAAGAACACTGTGGTGTGTTAAGCCTGCCAGTGGAGTGGCAGTGGAAGGATTTACCCGGGACCGACGGTTGGAGACGATAATCCACTGGGGTATTGAGGACAGGAGGGTGATTGGTGATATCACACGAGACTCCTGTCTAGGGCGTACCCCTTATATCGTTCGTGGAGTGGCCGTGCCAGCCTTGGTGGCTCTGTACCTGCCAGCAGACCTGCTGGACGTGTGGTTGACGGCCTCCACGACGGTGCCCCCAGTGGACCTGTGTTGTGGCTGACCTGTGGCCAGGGTAGACTCGGCGTTCTCAGAGGACACGTCTTGAGGCCACGAAGAACTCTACCGCCTGCGTCAAATCCGGCAACAAAACCCAGATGCTATTCATCAGTGCTTCGTTAGAGATGGTCTGATAAAGGTGAGAAAAACCGCAGAGGGCAAAATGTTTACTATTACAAGAGAAGAAAACCTCAACACTTTCCTCTCCCAATGTGGTTTGTCTCACCTTATTATCACTCCCAATGAATTAACTTAATTAACCCCCTGTCAACTAGTGGGGCTAGGTATCCTAAGTCTCCTTGGTTCATTTTCTGACTTAATTTTTAACTTACTCTTACCTAGTCATTTACCGAATTTATTTAATTGAGTTATTAAGTAGTTCTTCAGGTCTTTTTAATTATACAGTCATTACTGAACTATCTATAGTTATTAATCATTAGCTTAAATTTGCCTATGTTTATTATTCAACTTTTCTTTGATCTCATTTATTACCTAGGTTGCCTAGCCTTGCCATGCTCCCTTACTCCATTGTACCCCTGGCTTTGCCTGCATCTCAAATTGCAAATTGTTACTTACAGTGTACCTGTGAGTACTCGTAAGCAATCTACCTCATTTTTGCTCAATTTTTTTTTTTTTTTTTTTTTGTATTGCTTAGTCTTGCTTATATTTTTTTGTTTTGTATTTCCATATCTTGTGTTTTGTATAGTCCATGTTTACATGTTTTTTCTTTAATCTCATTAATTGCCTAGGTTGCCTAGCCTAGCCATACTCCCTTACTCCATTGTACCCCTGTAAGCCCCTTTTGTGTTTGTTTTGTACAGTATTGTGTATATATTTTTCCCTATTTTATAGCTTATTTCTACTTATTTCTGATTCTACAATCAGCTTTTTTTATGCAGTCAAGTATAGACCCAGAACTTAACCTCTTATCCACTATCTATGACAATAATCACTTTAATGATCTAAATTGCAGATATTTTGCAGCACATGATGTAAACAATGTATTAACTCATAATCACAATATCTCTGTAATCAATTTGAATGTTAGATCCCTAGGGAAACACTTCGATGATGTTAGTGCCTTGATTGAAACTATTGGCAACAAATTCTCTTTTATTATACTTACTGAAACATGGTTGAAAGAGGATACTACTCAACTCTTTAACATGCCTAACTACTCAGCAATTCACAACTGTCGTCAACTTCAGAGAGGTGGTGGCACTGCTCTTTACTACCACCATGAACTAACATGCTTAAAAGAAATTAGAACTAGAGACTGCTATGGGGAGTATATCTTCGCCAGCTTCAGAGTCAAGGGTGCCGAGTCTGTCCTGTCTGTGGGTGCAGTCTATAGAATTCCCAACACTGATGTGTCTGTATTCAACTCAAACCTTAGAAATCTAATACTTGATAACAGACTGAACAAAAACCACCTAATTATCGCAGGGGACTTTAATATTGACCTCTGCGAGCCAGAACACCCTACTGCTGTTAGCTTCCTCAACTGTATGAATTCCTGCCTCCTCATACCCTTAATCACTAGGCCTACTAGAATCACTGATAGCACTGCCACGACTCTAGATCACATCTGGACCAACATAACCTCTCCCCTTACTTCAGGTATAATCACCGATAGCACTACAGACCACTACCCCACATTTCTCTTAACTAACATTAGCAAACCACCTCTAGAAACAAGGGAGTTAAGCTTTAGGCTGCACAATGAAACTGCTATAAACAATTTTATAACTGCTGCTGATAATGTCAACTGGGAGTCCGAGTTAGGTAACATAGGGGACATCAACCTAGCAGTGCAATCTTTTCTACAAACAACTCTTAGCCTTTATAACACCCACTGTCCTAGGCTTACAAAACAAGTCACAAGCAAAAGGCTTAACAATCCTTGGCTTACAAAGGGAATACTGAAATCCATTAACAAAAAACACGACCTTGAGAAGAAGTATAGGTTAGGAATTGTCTCCAAAGAATTCTCAAAGAATTACTCATTATTGCTATCTAAGATAATTAGACGAGCCAAAACTAAATACTACGAAGATAAATTTACTCAAATAAAGAGCAACATTAAACAAACTTGGAGCACAATTTCACAAATATTGGGATCAAAGAAATCTTTAAATAACAAACCGACTCTCCTGTCTAATAACGATGGTCAGCTTTCAGCCTCTGATTCTGCTATTGAGTTCAATAGGTTCTTCTCTTCCATTGGTTCATCCCTTGCAAATGATATTCCATCTTCCAGTACTGACATTAAGGACTATCTTACAGGTAACTATCCACAGTCTCTGTACCTAAAGCCTATTAACTCCACTGACGTCAATGAGATAATCCTTTCCCTTAAAACCAAGTCTGGTGCCCTTGAGGAGATACCAACTTTAATTTACAAAAAAGCCTCTAGATCTTTAGCCCCTGCTATTGCTTTGCTCTTCAACAAGTCACTTGAACTCCAAACCTTTCCAGATATTCTAAAAAAAGCGAGAGTAACGCCTGTCCACAAATGTGGTGACCCCACAGATGTTAACAACTACAGACCTATATCAATCCTGCCAAACTTGTCAAAAATTTTTGAAAAACTTATATACAAGCAGCTTTACTCATATCTAGCCAAACTCAATATACTTAGCCCTTGCCAATATGGCTTCAGACCCAAAAAAAGCACTAACGATGCACTTATTAGTATGCTTAACTCGATTCATACAGCTCTTGATAAAAAGGAGTTCCCTGTTGGGTTATTTGTGGACCTGCGTAAAGCTTTTGATACTGTCAACCACCATAACCTTCTTCTTAAATTACATCATTATGGAGTCAGAGGACACTCCCTACAATACCTCGAGTCCTACCTTACTGACAGGCTCCAATATGTTTCTGTGAATAATACAATTTCTCCCACCCTACCCATCAACATTGGTGTTCCTCAGGGCAGCATACTTGGCCCTCTCCTCTTTCTCATCTACATTAATGACCTTCCAAATGCCTCCCAACACCTCAAACCAATTCTATTTGCTGACGACACAACCTTCATTTACTCCAGTCCTGACCCTCTTGCTCTAAATGCCACAGTAAATACTGAGCTAAATAAAGTCCATCTTTGGCTAACTGCCAACAAACTCACCCTTAACATTGACAAAACCTTCTATATTCTGTTTGGCAATAAATCCTCTAGTCTTATAAATCTCAAAATAAACAATACCCAAATTTGTAACAAATTAGATGGCAAATTCCTTGGCATTCTCATTGACCACAAGCTGAATTTCCAGGGACACATTCTAAATATATCAAAAAAAGTTTCAAAAACTGTGGGCATTCTTTCTAAGATCAGATATTATGTACCACGCCCTGCCCTGGTGACTCTCTATTACTCCCTTATCTATCCTTATCTCAACTATGGTATTTGTGCTTGGGGTTCTACTACCCAAAATCACTTACGTCCTCTAATTACCCAACACAAAGCCGCTATTAGAACAATATCCAACTCTGGCCCCAGACATCACTCGATACCCCTACTCAAATCTCTTAATATGTTAGATATTAAGTCACTGCACATTCTCTCATGTGTATTATACATATATAAAACGCTAAACTATAATGCCAATCCTGATCTTAAAAGCTTCATAGAAGGTTGTAACAGAACCCATGAGCACCACACCAGAAATAAATACAGTTTTGATATTCCTAGAGTACGTCTTAATCAAACTAGAAATGCTCTGCAAATCAAGGGGCCCAGAATGTGGAATGACCTTCCCAACCATGTTAAAGACTGTACCTCTCTCAACCAGTTTAAGATAAAAACTAAACACTACCTAATAAATTCCCTGTAATCTACCTCACTCCTCTATTGTCAACCCATATCTGTTATTTTCTTTTTTTAATCAACACTGTTTGTCAACCTATTGTATTTGTGCTGCTTTTTCAGTCATGTTCCCCTTTTTTTTTTTTTTTTTATCTTTATTTGTATTTGTTCTCAACACCTTTTATTCTTTATGCTCAATTAGTATTAAGTTCTAGATATTAATGTTTTTCTTGCCCGAAACGCATTGCGTAATAGTGGCTTTAGGCATTGTATGTACTAGCTCTATCTATATATCAATCCATTAATGTAACATCACTTTTATGTATATACCTTACCTGAATAAACATCTGAATCTGAATCTGAATCTGAATCTGAAGAAAGCACCACGGACTCAGCACCTAGATTCGAGGATCCATAGTCTCCAGCAGTAGACTACAGTGTTGATCCCCTTGTAAAGTGTTAATACCCCTCCCCCTTGTGTACTCTTTTATTATATATATTTAAACGGTGAAGGTGAATATTATATTATATTATATTAAGTTCTTACCTTTCTTTCCCTACTCCCTTTAAGTTACTTGCGTCACGGATCGCATCCCTTGAAAGCCTCTACTGGCTTGGGGCCGGATATATATCTTCCTCTAACTACATCAGAGTAAGAACCCCGTTGCGTCCCGAGAGGGCCGTAACATAATTGGCATCCCCAGCGGGATCCGTCCCCTTGTTAAGTATGTTTGACAGGGGTGGTGAAGTGGCGTAATCCCTGTATATAATTCCCCCTGTGTGACGATTGTGACGTTATACGTCCTGTGCTCAGAGTGACTAAGTGCGATATTGTGCAGTGCGGTGCTCGCTGTGATTAAGCGATTAAGTGCAATATTGACTAGTGCGGTGTTCAGTGATTCAGTGCAATATTGTAGAGCGAAGTGTTCACTTGGACTCAGTGCAATATTGGGTAGTGCGGTGCCCGAAGTGATTACGTGCAATATTGGCAAGTGCAGTGTTTGGTGCGATAAAGTGCAATATTGACGTAGAACAGTGCTCGGTGTGTTAAGTGCTCGTTAAGTGTTCCACCTGTGACAATGGCAGACAAAGCTACCATTGACGATCTGGACGAGGTTCAGGCTTTTCTGAACAGAGAAGATTGTCTTGCCAGATTAAAATATCTGAGCAAACCGGAACTTGTACTAGTGAGCGCCTACCTGGAGATCAAGATCCGTGCCAGTGATTCCCGTGTGGAGATCTTGTCCAAGGTTCACCGGCACCTGAAGGCAGAAGAGAAACAGGGAAGCGAGACTCCTAGTACAAGGGAAGGTGAGGAAATAGCTTCCACGGAAAAGGAAGATAAGGGCAGTGACATTGACAGTGATGCAGGTGAGCTTAATATCAGCTTCCTAACAGTCAAAATGCGTGCCCTAGAGATCAATCGTGAGATAGAGTGGAAGAAGTTAGAATTAGAACGGGAATTAAAAGATAAAGAAATGGAGATGAAAGAAAAAGAATTGGCGATGAGGCGTTTAGAATTAGAAAGAGAAGAGAAACGAGAGAGAGAAGAGAGAGAAAGAGAAGAAAGAAGAGAAGAACGAGAAAGAGAAGAGAGACGAGAAAGAGAAGAACGAGAACGAGAGAGAGAAGAACGAGAAAGAGAAGAGAGACGAGAGAGAGAAGAACGAGAACGAGACAAAGAGGAAAGAGAGAGACAACATGAACTAGAAGTGTTGCGATTAGGCGGTGGTCGGAGGCAAACAACGGACACCAGTAGCTTCGATCCGGTACGCAACATCAAAATGGTCCCCAAATTCCATGAGAAGGAGGTGTCAAAATTCTTTGCAGCCTTCGAGAAAGTCGCTGCCTCTTTGGAGTGGCCAAGGGAGAATTGGGCCATCATGATACAGTCAAGTCTTGACTGGGAAGGCCCAAATTGCCTACTCTACGTTATCCCTTGACGACTCCAGCGATTATGACAAGGTGAAGAAAGTTGTGCTCATGGCGTACCAATTGGTACCTGAGGCTTATAGGCAAAAGTTCAGAAACCTGAAGAAGACCTCAGAGCACACTTTTACCGAATTCGCCACGATCAAGGAGCGACTTTTCCGGGAATGGTGTACCTCTCGGAAGGTGGAGACCAAGGAAGACCTCGAGCAGCTGATTCTGCTGGAGGACTTCAAGGATTGTTTGTCTGGAGACCTCAAGACGTACTTAGAGGAACAGCAGGTAGAGACCTTGAGTGCAGCAGCCACCATGGCTGAAGAGTACATCCTGACTCATAGGCCGTCTGCTAAGTACGTCCCGAGGAATTACCAGCGCCGGTTTGACAGACCTCACGACGAAGAAGAAGAAAGACCCGTCACACGAAGCGCTAAGAAGACGCCCCCAAGTAGCCCCCGAAGAACAAGTCCTAGTAGTCCGAAACACCTTAGTCCAAGGAGGAATATGGTGTGCTGGACTTGTGGGCAGAAAGGGCACATAGCTGCTAGGTGCCGAGGCAGAAGAGGTGGCAGCGCACGAAGGGAGGTGATGTTGATGAGCTGTGTTACACCACCAGTAGGAAACCAGTCTACGACGACGCAGGAAGGACCAAGTTTGTTGGTCCCTCACACTTCAACCGGGTATGTAACGAGTGATCATACTGGTAGATCAATTGTAGTGCTCAGAGATAGTGGAGCAGCCCAGTCCCTGATCGTGAAGAGCTCGTTACCCGAGGGAGTAAGTGTGGATGGGAGACCAGAGGTGATCCTGGTTGGGTTTCCTAGGACGCAGTACATCGCCCCCTTAGTGCCAGTACATCTTGATTCGCCTTATTTCAGCGGCACATGTGAGTTGGCAGTAGTCGATACCCTCCCTGTGGCTGGGATTGACGTGGTACTAGCCAACGACTTGGTGACAGATTGGAGCACCAATCGTCCCAAGGTTGCGGACGAGTCTACCGGAACAGCACGGTCTGAGGTAACAGGCAATGGTAATGCCCAGGTAAAGACAGACCCGGATTTGAACATGTCTAATTTGTCCTCTCACCCGCAGATCGACAGTTATTTAGCAGTGTCTCCTGATTCTCTCGACGAGGAACATGAGGTTACGATGGCAGAAGTACCTGAGCTAGAAAAGAGGCCTTGTGTGCAGACATCCACGGATACCAACGAGTCTGGAGCGAAGGCTGAGGTGTGCTTGCGGTATGGCAAGTTACAGCGTGTAGTGGACCAGCCAGAGATTCCCCAGACGTCAGAGGTATGTGAGGTGTGTTCAAAAGGTCTAGTGCCCTCTTCTGTCCAAGCCAGGCTAGTGGATGGTGCCGGCTATGGACATGACAAGCTCAGGAAACCTATCCCTCGACTTACCAAATGTTTCCTACCGGTATTTTGTTTTGTTCTATGTATTCTATGTGCTCTCAGTGAGGACCGGTGGACGACCCGACGAATGATGGCTCCCATGAACATCGCGAAGAGGTCCCAGGGATTGGAGATTTGTACTGCAAGTGTTGCAGTTGAAGAAGGGACCTGGGAGGTAATAGATGATACAGGAGGTACGATATGTGATAATGTGAGTGACTGTTTCCGACAGGTTGACACCCCCCGCGTGACTGCTGAGCCTCAACACAGCGTTATACGGAACGTTGGTCGACCTGACGGGGGCAGAGCGAATGCCATCTTCGTTGAGCAAGCAGCCCTGTTGGAACTAGGTGTGGGCCTAGTAGAGGAGTGTATAGTAAGTACTGACTTGCCCATTGTCGCTATCACTCTGAATTATCAGACCCCTGTATTCCAGGTTCCTGCCTCCCTGAAGGACAATCGGACTGGCACCAGAAATGCCGTCTGTGGTCAGCCATCATCGGTGCCACGACATAGAGAAGTGTCGAGTCACCCCAGATCGTGTCGAAACCAATCCGTACTCGAGAGAGGTGAGATGATGCCCCTGTTTGCCATCGCAGAGGTGTGGAAGATTACGTCAGGCAGGTCATCGCCTGCCATTATCAAGTTCCCTTTGTGCCAGGGTTCCTCAGTACAGTTCTGTGGACAAGACAGCCTCATCACTCCAGTTCATAGTATAAGTAAGTCCATTTGGAGTTGTGTCGCCCTGCTAATTTGGTTTGTGTTTTTTATAGAACCCCAAACCAAATTCTTTTTGGTGGGGAGGTGTTACGGACCCGGATTCAGCGTCCGAGCCTGGAGCAGTGACAAACACGCCATCTGTGGGTCAGCTCCCGAAACCCCCGCCAAACGAACGACGACACCTAGTGAGGACAGCGTGTACTGGCCTCGAGGACCAGTTTCCAGTCTGGTTCAGCACTCAACACCGCCGCTCCTGACCTCTGGTGAGGTGGTGCTCCGACGACAGCGCCATCTATGGGCTGGATACGTCAGGCGTTAGTATCTGAGCCTGTGAGTGTGGTGTATTAGTGTCCCAGTTATTGATGACGTGTCTGCTTACAGAGCCGACCTGGGACCACTGTGTTGAAGGTGGAGTCAGTCTACCCGAGGCAGCCAGTCTCCATACAGTGAAGTTTGCTGCAGTTGTCGTGACGTCGTACCCCCGGAAGAACACTGTGGTGTGTTAAGCCTGCCAGTGGAGTGGCAGTGGAAGGATTTACCCGGGACCGACGGTTGGAGACGATAATCCACTGGGGTATTGAGGACAGGAGGGTGATTGGTGATATCACACGAGACTCCTGTCTAGGGCGTACCCCTTATATCGTTCGTGGAGTGGCCGTGCCAGCCTTGGTGGCTCTGTACCTGCCAGCAGACCTGCTGGACGTGTGGTTGACGGCCTCCACGACGGTGCCCCCAGTGGACCTGTGTTGTGGCTGACCTGTGGCCAGGGTAGACTCGGCGTTCTCAGAGGACACGTCTTGAGGCCACGAAGAAAGCACCGCGGACTCAGCACCTAGATTCGAGGATCCATAGTCTCCAGCAGTAGACTACAGTGTTGATCCCCTTGTAAAGTGTTAATACCCCTCCCCCTTGTGTACTCTTTTATTATATATATTTAAACGGTGAAGGTGAATATTATATTATATTATATTAAGTTCTTACCTTTCTTTCCCTACTCCCTTTAAGTTACTTGCGTCACGGATCGCATCCCTTGAAAGCCTCTACTGGCTTGGGGCCGGATATATATCTTCCTCTAACTACATCAGAGTAAGAACCCCGTTGCGTCCCGAGAGGGCCGTAACAGCATAGCATTTCAGGCTGAGTAACCATGGGTAGCGATCCTGCTGACGATGCTCCCAAAGCAAGACAAACAGCTACAGCACACGGCTGCAGTTTCTTGCCTCTGCACATCATTTAATTCATTGTGTTGGGGGGACAGGCAGCCATTGTATATGTACACAGTATATGCTAGACATATCAAAGTACCCCCAGGGTCGAACTCCTGATCCTACCAAGGATGCAATCCCACAACAAGCTGACAACTCCTAGGTACCTATTTACGCTAGGTGAACAGCAGCATTAGATTATAGGAAATGCACCCAAACATTTCTGTCCCGCCTAGAATTTGAGCTTAGAATTCCTGATTGCGAATAGAGAACAAACCCGACTATACTACTGGGACCTTATGTTCCTTTAGAAAATGAATATGAAAAATAATTCATATTCAAGATTTATTGACCAGGATCAAGAATCGACGGCATCTTGCTATATTTTCCCTTTCCACCACAGCCAGAGTGAACTACATACATATTATTTTTTAGTTTCCTGTGATGAGGGAACACAGTTGAACAATAGTTGTAACTTTTTTTTTTTGTGTGCACCGCTGAGTTATCACATGAAATAAGTGCACAGTACAGAGGGTTAATTTTCTCAAACACTAACCAGTTAGTGTGACAAATAACAAACTTGCCTTTAAAATTGAAAAAACTTATTTCATATTAAAGTACTTTGAAATAATCCAACAAACTAAATACAACTAAGAATAAACACCAAAACTGAGATTAGAGAAGAAGGAAAATAACTTGGCATACTCATAGACAACAAATTAAAGTTCAATTGCCATATACAAAATATAAAAAAATGCAGTGTTGAGTGTAATATAATGCTTCATTCTGGTTGATCCCTCAGTGGATTCCTGAGTCCCTTTTGAAAATCTGATACAGTACTATTAACCTTGTTCTGCTCTGATTACACTAATATTCACTCATATATCCATATCTTGGAGTATTTACCCCTGTAAACCAATGACTCAAAACTTTGTCTGACACATCAGCATTTAGAACTATAACAAACTCCAACCCCAGACAGCATGCAGCACCTGTACTGTACTTAAATCCTTTAACATGCCAAATATATAACCACTAGTTACTTATGCAGATGATAAGTCACAATAACGTAGCTGAAGAAAAGTTGACCGAACCACACACTCTAGAAGATGAGACGACGACGTTTCGGTACGTCCTGGACCATTATCACAATCGACTTGATAATGGTAAAGCAAGGACTGAAACATCGTTGTCTCATCTTCTAGTGTGTGGATTGGTCAATGCTAGTTACTTAATTGTACTTGATATCTACAAATATATATATATATATATATATATATAATGTATATGTCGTACCTAGTAGCCAGAACGCACTTCTCAGCCTACTATGCAAGGCCCGATTTGCCTAATAAGCCAAGTTTTCATGAATTAATTGTTTTTCGACTACCTAACCTACCTAACCTAACCTAGCTTTTTTGGCTACCTAACCTAACCTAACCTATAAAGATAGGTTAGGTTAGGTTAGGTAGGGTTGGTTAGGTTTGGTCGTATATCTACGTTAATTTTAACTCCAGTAAAAAAAATTGACCTCATACATAATGAAATGGGTAGCTTTATCATTTCGTAAGAAAAAAAATAGAGAAAATATATTAATTCAGGAAAACTAGGCTTATTAGGCAAATCGGGCCTTGCATAGTAGGCCGAGAAGTGCATTCTGGCTACTAGGTACGACATATATATATATATATATATATGTCGTACCTAGTAGCCAGAACTCACTTCTCAGCCTACTATTCAAAGCCCGATTTGCCTAATAAGCCAAGTTTTCCTGAATTAATATATTTACTATAATTTTTTTCTTATGAAATGATAAAGCAACCCTTTTCTCTATGTATGAGGTCAATTTTTTTTTATTGGAGTTAAAATTAACGTAGATATATGACCGAACCTAACCAACCCTACCTAACCTAACCTAACCTATATTTATAGGTAAGGTTAGGTTAGGTAGCCAAAAAAAGCTAGGTTAGGTTAGGTTAGGTAGACGAAAAAACATTAATTCATGAAAACTTGGCTTATTAGGCAAATCGGGCCTTGAATAGTAGGCTGAGAAGTGCGTTCTGGCTATTAGGTACGATATATATATATATATATATATATATATATATATATGCCAGATAGTATATGCCAGATAGTATTATTACCTTAAGAAGTGATAACCAAATGCATTAATCTTAATTTAAACACTAAAAATCATTGACCATGACATGATTAGTGGAGTTATACAAAATATAAATCTCTACTATGTAAAAATTGTACTTTAAACCCTCTGTAATATTTTTATAAATAAAACAGTACTATTAATAGTACAGTACTGTATTATTATATTCACCTGAGGGCCACTAACCCTAGTGATCTCAACAAGGATGGGAAGTCGATGGCTTGTCAAAGGTCCCCCCATTTGTTTTGATTGTCTTTTCCAGTTGGACTTTAAAATTTAATAGAGTTTTGGCATTTACGGCTTCAACGGGTAGGCAGTTCCATGGGTTTATAAACCTGTGGGTAAAAAAAGTATCTGTTCTCAGTCCGTCCTACATTGTGACTTGAGCTTGAAACCATTGCTCCTTATTTGTATTACATCTGACCTGTTGAAGAAATCCACGCGTCCCCATGGTGCAGTGGTAAAACAGTCGCCCAGCACTTCGTGAGGGCTTTGGCTTGGGTTCGTATCCTGACCAAGGAGGATTGACTAGGTGCCAATCCTTAACTGTAGCCTCTGTTCACCCATCAGTGAATGGGTACCTGGTTATTAAACAATTTGGCGGGTCTTATTCCAGGGAAAAATTATGGGGTTCAGTCCCTGAGCCCATTATGTGCCTCTGTAACCCTTTCCACTACCGCCCACAAGATGGGTATGGGGTGCATAATAAATGAACTAAATTAAAACTGGAAAGGCGAAGAGTTAGGGGTGACATGATAGAGGTTTACAAGTGGATGAATGGACATAACAAAGGGGATATTAACAGGGTATTAAAAGTATCAACACAAGACAACACAATCGACTTGAGAATGATCCAGGACGGACCGAAACGTCGTCGTTGCTTCAACTTCTAGTGTGTGGTCTGGTCAACACGAAACAATGGGTATAAATTGGATAAGTTTAGATTTAGGAAAGACTTGGGTAAATACTGGTTCGGTAACAGGGTTGTTGATTTGTGGAACCAATTACCGCGAAATGTAGTGGAGGTGGGGGTCCCTCGATTGTTTCAAGCGTGGGTTGGACATGTATATGAGTGGGATTGGGTGGTTATAAATAGGAGCTGCCTCGTATGGGCCAATAGGCCTTCTGCAGTTACCGTTGTTCTTATGTTCTTGCCTACAACTCTTTTCCAAAAGACAGGCTTGATATATTTTTCTTGCATATTTGTCTCTCTAGCTTAAATCTATGGCTTCTTGTTTTGTATATGTGTGTATGATAAGTGGAGAGGAGTGCGTGGAGGCGCCGGCTGGCTCATTCAGTGCTGGGCCGCCCAGTCATGCACACGTCTGGGCCGGTCGTCCGCTCCTCCGTGCCCTCAACGTCCTCTCCCACATGTACCCAACTCTGCCACACTACGCGCCCTCGCAACCCAAACCGGACGCTGTTGACCCATCGTTTCCCGCCAGTCATGGAGAGTGACAATACACGACTCTTTATTGCTCGGTGAAAAGGTGCTGTTTGTTGCAAGTGTTGAAGAAGGTGCAGTCATGATCCTTAACTGAACACCACAGCGAGTGTTCACAGCGAGCTGCACACTGCACAATGGCTTTCCGAGGTAACATTATGCAACCAAACACATTAAGTGACTCTGCAAGTTTATTTCGTTTTCTACAGGTTGTGATTTAGAAGCTAGTACATCGCCTTCTTATGTAGCAAGCCGAACACCCCAAAGTGTGATAGTTTGAGGGGTATAATTCGTATGTAAGACGTAAGGCGACGTATGCAAGACGTCTCTGTAGCGCGGTGTCCGTGGGTGCGCTGAGCCAGTCTCGTGCGTCAAGGTGTTTTAAGTGTATACCGGAGCTGATAGGTGTAGAGGTCGGCCACCCAACCCTTCCTCCCTCGCCGCAGCAGCCCAGCAGCAGCAGCACACAAGACGGCAGCATCACTCGTGCCGCTCCTTGTGTGTGTGTGAGCCAGACCTGCCCTCCCTTCTTGCCTCCTTCGCCCCTCCCCCACATCCCGCCCCCACACCCCCATCTCCTCTCTGGCTGCACCCGACGCCACACATAGTGTGAACTTGTTTAAAGCCCGAACCCAGTGATTAACACTAATGAGTTTTTTGTAGGGTGTAGCAGTTGCCTGAGTGGCCAGAATGGTTAGTGAGGGACACTGAGGGGCTTGTGTGAGGGTGGGTGAGGCAGGAGGAAGCGGCTCAGGAAGGACTGATGGCCCCCGGCAGGAGTGTCGGGGCCGGGATGCTGCGTGCAGGCACAGGGAAACTCCAGTGTTAAAGGCAGGTCGCTGACGCTGCCACTTTGCCTGGCCGCTGCCTGCCTCCAAGGTGGCTAGCTGCTGCTGCTGCCTGCCGCCCATGTGGTTGTTGCCTGCCGCCCAGGTGGTTGTTGCCTGCCACCTGCATGGCAGTTATCTACATCCTAGACCACTGTCTGCTGCCGGTCCACCACCCTGGTGACTACCGCCAACCGCTGTGGCTGCCGTGTCTTGGAAGTCATCGCCTGCCACCCCAGGGATCACTGAGCACCAATAATACCTGGCTCCGTGTCTTGGCCAACACCCTCCTCCGCCTGTCGTCGCGTGCCGCGCCCTCCATAATCCTGCGTAACGAAAAAACCGTAATTGGCCACCGGAAGGGCAATATATTTGCGGTGTGTACAGTGTTTCCGTGTGTGTAATGGTGGGAGTGTGTCCAGGAGCAGTGTACATGCTAAACCAGGAGCACTGCACAGGAACTAGCACCATCCAAACATGTGTTAAATTTTATCGTGAACCAGCCAACTGGTGCTTATGGAAATGCTAAATGCATCATTAGCATAATAGTTGATTAGCTATGATGATAAAAACAATGATTTGATACATCAATCTTCGACATGAAGAGAGAAGAGCTCGTCAGGAACCAGGTAATTGATGAGCATCTTTGTTTTGTTTATATTAGTGTAACGTTATGATGCACAACGTTGATAAACGCTTTGTAATATCTCAGAGCGCCCGTGGGTGCTCGGTCTCCTCTCGTACACAGGATGATGATCCATGTCGGAGTATACATTTCAGGTGTGAATGTACTCACCTAGTTGTGCTTGCGGGGGTTGAGCTCTGGCTCTTTGGGCCCGCCTCTCAACTGTCAATCAATCAACTGATATTTTCACACACACACACACACACACACACACACACACACACACACACACACACACACACACACACACACACACACACACACACACACACACACACACACACACTCACACACACACAGGAAGCAGCCAGTAGCAGCTGTCTAACTCCCAGGTACATATTTACTGCTAGGTGAACGAGCATCATGAACGTTTCTTTCATCAGGATGAAAGAAACTTTGCCCATTTGTTTCCGCCAACGCCGGGGATAGATCCCCGGACCCTAGGACTACGAATCCCGAGCGCTGCCCACTCAGCCGTTATGCCCCTTATGTGCTAGCTGATCGTATAGCTTTAAGAACGCTGCGAACATTAACACATACAAAAGCACACATAAAAATGAGCACACTCACACATATGTACACAAACAGACTCCAGCACACACGTATATAACCCGGTTGCAGTATTAACCTGTTATGCACATATGTATCCACCCTTGACTTATAAATTCCATTGCTCGTGATACAAGTAGATTTAGATTTAGGAAAGACTTGGGTAAATACTGGTTCGGTAACAGGGTTGTTGATTTGTGGAACCAATTACCGCGTAACGTGGTGGAGGTGGGGTCCCTCGATTGTTTCAAACGTGGGTTGGACATGTATATGAGTGAGATTGGGTGGTTATAGATAGGAGCTGCCTCGTATGGGCCAATAGGCCTTCTGCAGTTACCGTTGTTCTTATATATCTCAGGTACAAATTTGCAATCTTAATTTCAATAGATTTAACATTTTTGCATATAATTGTAGTGCTTCACATCTGTAAACAGTCTCAGGAAACACACATTGATTGATTACGTGTCTCCGTACACCTAAGCCATGATTGACTCAACTGCCAACAGTGAATAAAACTACAAGGATTTTAACCCACCCAAAAAGTATAGTGCCATTAGCTACCATGGATGGAATGTACATAATATCGACTGTCACATCCAAAATGTCTACTTTTATACAAATAAAATTCTAAAGGGCATAAAACTGAAACACCTCGTCATCAACGAAGCCTAACATGTCCTAGGCTTAAATATAGTAGGCCTATTTCAGTACAAATATATGCTATACTTGGCCTAGGAAAATTTAAATTGGTCATTACTCTCTTTCTCGGGCCCCTTACAAAATTAATAGTGCAAAACTAGTATTTTTTACGTACTACAATTCCATATTTTATTCCATCCAGAAACATTGTAGGTGTTGTATTATTATTATTATTATTATTATTATTATTATTATTATTATTATTATTATTATTATTGTTGTTGTTGTCATTGTTGGATGATGTCAAGTCGAGGGATTTAATCCAAGCTTTATCGAGGTCCTCCACGGCACTATACCATTTGCGAGTCTGTGCCCACGTGGTCACCCGTCCAGTTACTGGCCAAGTTAACATTACCGAGGGGTGCGGACATCATCCACAGAGGCAAGCCAATGTTGACCTTTAGAGGCTGGAAATTAGTCAACATAGTAATCAATAACTTGGTAAAGCTATTGATTACTATGTTTTGGTAAAGTCCAGGTTTTACCTGAGACCTGCTTCCGTCACCTTCTGTGTTTATTCATGTGTTCAGTACCGTAAGTGGTGCTCAGTATTGTAGGTGTTCAATACCGTAGGTGTTGTTCAGTACGGTACTGTGGTTCAGTACCGTAGGTGGTGTATAATACTGTAGGCACTATACGAGCCAGACAGACAGGAGAGAGAGAGAGAGAGAGAGAGAGAGAGAGAGAGAGAGAAGGAGAAGGAGAAGGAGAAGAGAAGAGAAGAGAAGATCTAGTTGGTTAGTTCCCCCAGCCTGCGCTAAGCAGGTGCGCGCTGGCCTCACTTCCTCCTCAGAGTCAACAATATTTATCAAGTAAAAGACACGTTTCTTAAACACGTGTTGTGTACCAGCGAGTCTTAGTGTACCAGCAAACGATCCTCTTCCTCCGTATTATTTAATTACTCGAGAATAATTACACTGTTCCTGTGATAGTTTTTAGCTATCATTGTCGTGATTGATTGTAGTTACCATTATCATGATAGCTTGTGGTTAATTACACTGTTCCTGTGATAGTTTTTAGCTATCATTGCCGTGATTGATTGTAGTTACCATTATCATGATAGCTTCTGGTTACCGATACCATGATAGCTTCTGGTCGAGGCGGGGCTCGTGTGGTGATGGTGGTTGGAGATATCAACGCCGAAACAAAGTGATCAGAGACTGAGGACAGGAATTGTGTATAATGATCTTTGGTTTGTGACAGTATAGTCAGTGGTGACAGTAGAGAGGTGGTGACAGTATAGTCAGTGGTGACAGTAGAGAGGGTGGTGACAGTATAGTCAGTGGTGACAGTATAGTCAGTGGTGACAGTAGAGAGGTGGTGACAGTATAGTCAGTGGTGACAGTATAGTCAGTGGTGACAGTAGAGAGGTGGTGACAGTATAGTCAGTGGTGACAGTAGAGAGGTGGTGACAGTATAGTCAGTGGTGACAGTAGAGAGGTGGTGACAGTATAGTCAGTGGTGACAGTAGAGAGGTGGTGACAGTATAGTCAGTGGTGACAGTAGAGAGGTTGTGACAGTAGAGAGGTGGTGACAGTATAGTCAGTGGTGACAGTATAGTCAGTGGTGACAGTATAGTCAGTGGTGACAGTATAGTCAGTGGTGACAGTATAGTCAGTGGTGACAGTATAGTCAGTGGTGACAGTAGAGAGGTGGTGACAGTATAGTCAGTGGTGACAGTAGAGAGGTGGTGACAGTATAGTCAGTGGTGACAGTAGAGAGGTGGTGACAGTATAGTCAGTGGTGACAGTAGAGAGGTGGTGACAGTATAGTCAGTGGTGACAGTAGAGAGGTTGTGACAGTAGAGAGGTGGTGACAGTATAGTCAGTGGTGACAGTAGAGAGGTGGTGACAGTATAGTCAGTGGTGACAGTAGAGAGGTTGTGACAGTAGAGAGGTGGTGACAGTATAGTCAGTGGTGACAGTATAGTCAGTGGTGACAGTATAGTCAGTGGTGACAGTATAGTCAGTGGTGACAGTAGAGAGGTTGTGACAGTAGAGAGGTGGTGACAGTATAGTCAGTGGTGACAGTATAGTCAGTGGTGACAGTATAGTCAGTGGTGACAGTATAGTCAGTGGTGACAGTATAGTCAGTGGTGACAGTATAGTCAGTGGTGACAGTATAGTCAGTGGTGACAGTATAGTCAGTGGTGACAGTATAGTCAGTGGTGACAGTAGAGAGGTTGTGACAGTAGAGAGGTGGTGACAGTATAGTCAGTGGTGACAGTATAGTCAGTGGTGACAGTATAGTCAGTGGTGACAGTATAGTCAGTGGTGACAGTAGAGAGGTTGTGACAGTAGAGAGGTGGTGACAGTATAGTCAGTGGTGACAGTATAGTCAGTGGTGACAGTATAGTCAGTGGTGACAGTATAGTCAGTGGTGACAGTATAGTCAGTGGTGACAGTATAGTCAGTGGTGACAGTATAGTCAGTGGTGACAGTATAGTCAGTGGTGACAGTATAGTCAGTGGTGACAGTATAGTCAGTGGTGACAGTAGAGAGGTTGTGACAGTAGAGAGGTGGTGACAGTATAGTCAGTGGTGACAGTATAGTCAGTGGTGACAGTATAGTCAGTGGTGACAGTATAGTCAGTGGTGACAGTATAGTCAGTGGTGACAGTATAGTCAGTGGTGACAGTATAGTCAGTGGTGACAGTAGAGAGGTTGTGACAGTAGAGAGGTGGTGACAGTATAGTCAGTGGTGACAGTATAGTCAGTGGTGACAGTATAGTCAGTGGTGACAGTATAGTCAGTGGTGACAGTAGAGAGGTTGTGACAGTAGAGAGGTGGTGACAGTATAGTCAGTGGTGACAGTATAGTCAGTGGTGACAGTATAGTCAGTGGTGACAGTATAGTCAGTGGTGACAGTATAGTCAGTGGTGACAGTATAGTCAGTGGTGACAGTATAGTCAGTGGTGACAGTATAGTCAGTGGTGACAGTATAGTCAGTGGTGACAGTATAGTCAGTGGTGACAGTATAGTCAGTGGTGACAGTATAGTCAGTGGTGACAGTAGAGAGGTTGTGACAGTAGAGAGGTGGTGACAGTATAGTCAGTGGTGACAGTATAGTCAGTGGTGACAGTATAGTCAGTGGTGACAGTATAGTCAGTGGTGACAGTATAGTCAGTGGTGACAGTATAGTCAGTGGTGACAGTGGAGGCAATAATACTGGTTGTGGTTATTGTAGTTTGTGATACTGGAGGTAGTGGCCAGTGGTCTAGGCTCCATGTTGTCCATGGACCGTGGGCGCTAGTGAGTGGTCCGCTTTACAAGACCAGTTACGGTCTAGAGAATAGACAGTCACCGTCAATCCCCGAGGCTCTGGTCAACGTCACAGTCTAGAGAAGAAATAGAGGAGCATGACCGTCAGGTTGACAGTGAGGAAGAGGAAGAAAAAGAGAGTAAGAGGTAGAGGGGGAGAGTGAGGAGTGAGACTGAGGAGTGGAGGGTTGAGAGTGAGTGGTGAGAGTGAGGGATGGAGAGAGAGAGAGAGAGGTCAACTCAGGTCGCTACTGGGACTATACTTAAGTTCACGAGAAGTGACTCAACACTCACCCGCTCTCCCCAGTTGTGAGAGTGAATACTGTAGGTGGCCAACTGTGAAGGGGGCCACAGTTAAGAAGGTGGTTGTAGGGTTCCACAGGTGACGACGTGGTTGTACGGGTCCACATGTGAGGACATAGTTGGAAAAAGGGGACTGTAGACAAAAGATTGGGACTCGCTGTCGGAGACTGATAGTGGACTTCCTTAGCACTGTGTATTTACTATTTGTGTCGGCAGGATGTTAGCTCTTGGATCCCTCCTTTTGAATAGTCGGTTGTCTTATATACTGACGTCCGACCCATTTTCTGTACACCAATCTACGGAATCTATACACCAGTTGATTGACATTTGAGAGGCGGGACCAAAGAGCCAAAGCTCATCCCAAAGGAAGCACAACTAGGTAAGTTCAACTAGGTGAATATACACATCCCACGGATGCAGCTCCCAGGCACATGTTTACTACTAGGTGAACAGGTTCATCAGGTGAAATTAACCCTGCCGGAAATTAAATTTCTACCTGGGCCGGAAATCGGATCCGGGGGCTTAGTACTACAATCCCCCGAGTGCTGTCCGCTCAGTCGAGAGGGCCTGAAATGTGTGTGCGTGCGTGGGAAGGGTTGTATGTGGATGAGTGTGGGTGCGTATGGATGAGTGGGTGCGTAAGGATGAGTGTGTGTGTGTGTGCGTGGCAGTGTGAGTGTGTTTAAACAGCAGAGAGGGGCGTGCAGGCGGGCGTCGGGCTACGTGATGAGGATGAAAGGAGAAGTGAGCAAGTTGACACGCTCGGCGGGCGTCTTTGTTACCTGGTGAGGGAGTCGGGTGATGGTGGCGTCTATCTCTTGTCTGCTTGTCTGCTTGGCGTCGTCGTCGTGGTGAAGGGGCCTCCCTCATCACTGGTTACTTGCTGCTAAGACCATCTTCCAAATGTAGGAAAAACAAACCACTAGACGCCACCTGGTGTGAGACACAGCAAGTGTCGCCAGAACACAAGTTACCATAACTCACATAAATACTCATCCCGTTAGTTTGTTTGTCAAGGCGAGGAATCTCACCCTCGCTCCCCCTCCCACACTCACACCTTTCCCTTAAATTCTTGCTGAAATTTACACGAAGCCGAGTGTGGATTGTGTTGGAGGTATATGGGAATTATTGTTTAATGTGGGAGCGGGCGTTGACTGGCGTTGGTTAGTGTGGGTGGCGTTGGGTAGCGTGAGGCAGGTGTGAGCTGACGTTGGGTAGCGTGGGGTGGGCATTGGTAGGCGCTGATTTGCAAGAGGTGGACTGGTGTAGTGGGCACTTTGGTTGGCGTTGGGGAATATTGGGAGGGCGTTGGATCGCGTGGAAAGGGCGTGGAGTGGCGTTGGGTGGCATAGGGAAGGCGTGGTCTGGCGTGGTGTGGCGTGTGTTGCTGACAGGGAAGGCGTGGTCTGGCGTGGGTCGCTAACAGGGAAGGCGTGGTCTGGCGTGGGTCGCTAACAGGGAAGGCGTGGTCTGGCGTGGGTCGCTAACAGGGAAGGCGTGGTCTGGCGTGGGTCGCTAACAGGGAAGGCGTGGTCTGGCGTGGGTCGCTGACAGGGAAGGCGTGGTCTGGCGTGGGTCGCTAACAGGGAAGGCGTGGTCTGGCGTGGGTCGCTGACAGGGAAGGCGTGGTCTGGCGTGGGTCGCTGACAGGGAAGGCGTGGTGTGGCGTGGGTCGCTAACAGGGAAGGCGTGGTGTGGCGTGGGTCGCTAACAGGGAAGGCGTGGTCTGGCGTGGGTCGCTAACAGGGAAGGCGTGGTGTGGCGTGGGTCGCTAACAGGGAAGGCGTAGTGTGGCGTGGGTCGCTGACAGAGCCGGCGCATCAACACGCCGACGGAAGACATCGTCCTCATTAGCATAAGTCAGTGGCAGGAACCCGGCCCGTGAGCACTATACACACCATCCCTGTCACTCTCCTCTCTTCTGGGGTGCAGGCTGAGGTGTGTGTGCGTGTGCCTCTTGTGTTTATGTTGAAATTATATTCACTCACAGACCTTTTTCTCCTACCGATTCTTGAAGGTGCCTTTCCCCTCGGGTATAGATTCCTTCTAGCCTTCTATCTAACTTTGGCATTTTCATTACCTTGCACTTTTTGAGGTTGAACTCTAGCAGTCATTTATCAGGCCACTTCTGGAGTTTGTCAACGTTTTCATGTAATTCGTTGACTCCTACGAGGAGGACGATTATATAGGAACAACAAGGGTTCCAAGACCGAGCCTTGGAGGACTCCTCTTGTCACATGCATCCACCTTCAAATCTACTCCATTTTTCTGTCCATAGGGTACTCCTTTACTCAGTTTAGTGTTTTCATAACTCGTCTCTTCATCTTGTACATCAGCATTTTTATGAGGAATAATTTATGACGATGCAGTCTACCTATCTTGTTTTTCTATCGAATTTTGGTGACCGTATCACGGATTTTTATCAAATTTTTCAAGCACGACTTTTCCCTTCTAAATCTAGTTACTCTTTCGTTACAAAGTTTATCCTCTGCCGGTGTTCCAGTATTCTCATCCTGACTGCCCTTTGCAAGAAATACTTAGTGTCTTCTGTCTGTTCCTTTTATTTAATATTATTGCCACTTTGCATCTTTCCAGATTTCAGGGAGATCTTTTGTCTCGGGTGTTTCATTACAAGTTTGGTCAGCGAGTATAAGGTACTCCTGCAGCCTCCTTCAGCCTCCTGCAGCCTCCTGCAGCAGTCTTGGTGACAGTAACTCTGGTCTTCCTCTGTTTCCCGTGTCTATCTCCTTCAGGAACTCTATTTGCTGTATCTATCTCCTTCAGGAACTCTATTTGCTGTATCTATCTCCTTCAGGAACTCTATTTGCTCTGTTTATCTCTTTCAGAAACTCTATTTGCTGTGTCTATCTCCTTCAGGAACTCTATTTGCTGTGTTTATCTCCTTCAGGAACTCTATTTGCTCTGTTTATCTCTTTCAGAAACTCTATTTGCTGTGTTTATCTCCTTCAGGAACTCTATTTGCTGTGTTTATCTCCTTCAGGAACTCTATTTGCTGTGTTTATCTCCTTCAGGAACTCTATTTGCTGTATCTATCTCCTTCAGGAACTCTATTTGCTGTATCTATCTCCTTCGGGAACTCTATTTGCTCTGTTTATCTCTTTCAGAAACTCTATTTGCTGTGTCTATCTCCTTCAGGAACTCTATTTGCTGTGTCTAGTTTTACCTGTTGTCCAGTGACTACTATAGGATCTAATGGTAGTAATTAGCATACAGTCTGACTCTTTATATCACAAAATGATCACTTACTGTTGAGGTTTTCCTTACACGGCTCTGCAGCTGTTCTTCTCAACTTATATCTCAGCTGCTCTTATGAATTTGTTCTTATGTGTGGCTCTCTTTAGTGCCTTTCTGTTGTGCTGTAGAGTTCTGTGAGCTTTGTCTATTGTGTCTTGGTCCTCTCCTCTTCCTGGCATTACCTACTGAACCAAGTTTTTTTTTTTTAATTTCCTCCTTGACTGTGATGAACTGCTCAATTGTATCTGCACATTTCCGGGCTATCATCATCTTGTTTGTGTTCTTCCCATTCATAATTTTAATAATTGATCATTTATACTTCCCAGGATGCAACCCAACAATTGTTGATTAACTCCCGGGTACCTATTTACTGTTAGGTGAACATAGGCATCCTATCTCGCCCGGGATTCGAACCCAGGAATCGCGATCATGAGTTGAGAAAGTTGAGGAACCCAAGTTTATTACCGAGACCCTAATTCTCTTCTCCATTTTACTTTTTGTAGGTAGAACCTCACCTTCCTGTAGTCACGTCGTCTGCACTCTCGTTCCTTGGCTTGTTTTGATCTGAGCCCCTTCCTTCAGCTCCACTACGTTATCTTGAGGTTATCTTGAGATGATTTTGGGGCTTTAGTGTCCCCGCGGCCCGGTCCTCGACCAGGCCTCCACCCCCAGGAAGCAGCCCGTGACAGCTGACTAACTCCCAGGTACCTATTTACTGCTAGGCAACAGGTGCATCAGGGTGAAAGAAACTGCCCATTGTTTCTTGCCGGCGCCCGGGATCGAACCCGCGACCACAGGATCACGCGTCCAGTGTTCTGTCCGCTCAGCCACCGGCTCCGTACCAGAACGTAGTGGCTCTTACAGGCATCTTATACTCGATCTTCTCAACAGCATCTTTATTTTAGGTGAACAGTAAGTCAGTGGTCCTGGCGGGTGTTCTTCCTCTGTGATATGCTGCCTACAAATATTTCTTGGCCATTGTGTCTACCAGCTTTACTCTCCATGTCTATTTTACCGAGATTCAAATCCCCAAGTCTTCAAATCTTGTTTCGCGAGTCACAATGACTGCTTTTTCTATTACCTTAAAACACGTCTCACTACATCAATCATATTTCTTCTCCAACGGAAAGGTTGATGATATTCTTGAGAGATATAAGAATTTTGCACCAACATTGTAACCTTTTGTTGAATTGTCTGAATATCTCTTGCAAATTGTCTATATACCTCGTCATAAAAGTATTTGTGTGTACGTCTGATACCATACTACTTGTGTAAAGGAGGAAATGTATATGCTTACCACTCAGACTGTTCAGTAATATGTTTATTGTTTGTGATGTGTGTGTGTATATATGTATGAACACGATGTACTGAACGGGGTGAGAATAGCTTGAGCGGCCTCATCCCTGTGTGTGTATTTTACCTCAATAAACTTATTTCAATTTCAATTATTTTTTCTCTGCGCTTTTGTGTTTACTGCTTCGGGGGTATTGTTGATAAATGCTTCCACTGCACAGTTACAAAAGTTACAGCCCCGCTCCTGTGCCAGGTAAGTCCACTACGGGATCACCATAGCCCGTGCTACTTGGAACTTTTTGTTCCAAGTAGCGAATCTTAAATAACAACAGTTTCCACTGTCTTAGTGCGTCTGGCTGTTGCTTTTCTTACTTCAGACATTACTGATGATTTTCCTTTTGATTATATTATTTCCTGAAAGCTCCACCCCAGCTCACCGTCTCCCTCCTTGTTGTGTACAAACCTCTTATGAAATACTTGTCAGTTTTGTTTCAGTTATTGTGATAATGTGTGGTTCCTGTTCTGCCTCCCCTTCTTTAAACCCTACACGCATGTTGGCAATTCCATCAGCATTTGTGCACATAACTTTAACGTAAATCATCTCAATTAGGCCGCGTTGGCTTTGCACATGGGGGTAATGGTTCCAGTTGTTCTGAAACCAATCCTGAGAGAGAAAGGGATATACATTAAGCTAGTCATTCCTGCCTATTCATTTGGATAGGTGCCTCGATTGGGTGGTCTGACCCACTATTTTGCTTTATTGTGTTCTCTGTTGCCTAACTTTCCTCTTGTTGTCGACTGCTTCTCTGGGGCCAGATTCATGAAGCAGTTACGCAAGTACTTACGAACGTGTACATCTTTCTTCAATCTTTGACGGCTTTGGTTACATTTATTTAACAGTTTACAAGCATGAAAACTTGCCAATCAACTGTTGTTATTGTTATAAACAGCCTCCTGGTGCTTCGGAGCTCATTAACTGTTTAATAATTGTAAACAAAGCCGCCAAAGATTGAGAAACGATGTACAGGTTCGTAAGTGCTTGCGTAACTGCTTTGTGAATCTGGCCCCTGGTCTCCTTGAGTTATTTATTCACTTTTCCTCGCTTCCTCCCAGTTCTCCAATGACTCAATGTATTCCTTTCAGTCAGAATATAGTTCAGTGGAGTACTAGTCTGAAAAGTCACCTTCAGTGGTCATTTCCTTTCAATATAAAGCCTCTCGAACCTACAGTAATGTACTATTTCATTTCCAGTCTGTCTAACCTGTATTTTTGTGAGAATTTGATGTAAGCTCATTCTGATCTCTCTATTCTCCTTCGACATGTGTCTGGCTGTGGTAGATGGTAGATTACTCCTGATTGTTCCCTCTCCTGCTACTGCCTCGTGCATTTCACAACCTGATGGGCTCTTACAACCTCTCTGACTGTTGCTGCTGCTGTTACTGTTACTGTTGCTGCTGCTGTTGCTGTTACTGTTGCTGCTGCTGTTACTGTTGCTGCTGCTGTTACTGTTACTGTTGCTGCTGCTGTTGCTGTTACTGTTGCTGCTGCTGTTACTGTTGCTGCTGCTGCTGCTGTTACTGTTGCTGCTGCTGTTACTGTTGCTGCTGCTGTTACTGTTGCTGCTGCTGCTGCTGCTGTTACTGTTGCTGCTGCTGCTGCTGCTGTTACTGTTGCTGCTGCTGTTACTGTTGCTGCTGGCGGTGGTACAACACGGGGGATGACTGACCTTGGCCATGACACCCACCTGCCTGCCTCACCACCCACACCTACAATTCGCCATCTCTCAGATCTCATCCCCCATCCTCACCACGCCTCGTCCCACTATGCACTATCCACCTCTTGGCCTTCACCTACCCCCTAACCCTCTCCCAAGCTCCCCCTTACCCCCCCCACCACTCCCCTCCACCCACGCTTTGCCACCCCGCCACCCCCCCCCCCTACCATCTCCATATCCCCCACCCACGCCTCGCCCCATCCACACCCCCACACTCTCCATTCCTATAATAACTCCACACCCCCACACTCCACAACCTTTACGGGCTCTCCATAGCCCGTGCTACTTGCCCCGCTCCTGTGCCAGGTAAGTCCTCTACGGGCTCACCATAGCCCGTTCTACTTGGAACTCGTTCCAAGTAGCTGAATCTATAACAACAATAACAACACTCCACAATCCCCATGCTGTCACTGCTAGGATATTGTGCTTGGCTTCATGTCGTCGATTAATCCTAATCCTTGGTGCTCCAGCCTATGCATTCTGGCATTTACACAAACAAGAGGAGAAATGCTGACTACAGCGAGGTACATTAATCCAGCTCGTCCTCCTAATGTTTCCCAACGTCAAGAAAATGGTAAATTTAAAGTGTCTTTATCCTAATCTACCAGAGAACCCAAAACAGAAAACGGGACAGTACGTCACTTTCGCCAGCCGCTGCCATTTTCTGTTGCGACAATTTTTGGCCTTATGTAACGCATACGAGCGAAAAGCGACGTTCTTTGTAGGAGGACAGGTTGTAGGAGGACAGGTTGTAGGAGGACAGGTTGTAGGAGGACAGGTTGTAGGAGGACAGGTTGTAGGAGGACAGGTTGTAGGAGGACAGGTTGTAGGAGGACAGGTTGTAGGAGGACAGGCTGTAGGAGGACAGGTTGTAGGAGGACAGGTTGTAGGAGGACAGGTTGTAGGAGGACAGGCTGTAGGAGGACAGGCTGTAGGAGGACAGGCTGTAGGAGGACAGGTTGTAGGAGGACAGGTTGTAGGAGGACAGGTTGTAGGAGGACAGGTTGTAGGAGGACAGGTTGTAGGAGGACAGGCTGTAGGAGGACAGGCTGTAGGAGGACAGGCTGTAGGAGGACAGGCTGTAGGAGGACAGGTTGTAGGAGGACAGGTTGTAGGAGGACAGGTTGTAGGAGGACAGGTTGTAGGAGGACAGGTTGTAGGAGGACAGGCTGTAGGAGGACAGGTTGTAGGAGGACAGGTTGTAGGAGGACAGGTTGTAGGAGGACAGGCTGTAGGAGGACAGGCTGTAGGAGGACAGGCTGTAGGAGGACAGGTTGTAGGAGGACAGGTTGTAGGAGGACAGGTTGTAGGAGGACAGGTTGTAGGAGGACAGGTTGTAGGAGGACAGGCTGTAGGAGGACAGGCTGTAGGAGGACAGGCAGTAGGAGGACAGGTTGTAGGAGGACAGGTTGTAGGAGGACAGGTTGTAGGAGGACAGGTTGTAGGAGGACAGGTTGTAGGAGGACAGGCTGTAGGAGGACAGGTTGTAGGAGGACAGGTTGTAGGAGGACAGGTTGTGGAAGGACAGGCTGTAGGAGGACAGGTTGTGGAAGGACAGGCTGTAGGAGGACAGGCTGTAGGAGGACAGGTTGTAGGAGGACAGGTTGTAGGAGGACAGGTTGTAGGAGGACAGGTTGTGGAAGGACAGGCTGTAGGAGGACAGGCTGTAGGAGGACAGGTTGTAGGAGGACAGGTTGTAGGAGGACAGGCTGTAGGAGGACAGGTTGTAGGAGGACAGGTTGTAGGAGGACAGGTTGTAGGAGGACAGGTTGTAGGAGGACAGGCTGTAGGAGGACAGGTTGTAGGAGGACAGGTTGTAGGAGGACAGGTTGTAGGAGGACAGGTTGTAGGAGGACAGGTTGTAGGAGGACAGGTTGTAGGAGGACAGGTTGTAGGAGGACAGGTTGTAGGAGGACAGGTTGTAGGAGGACAGGTTGTAGGAGGACAGGTTGTAGGAGGACAGGTTGTAGGAGGACAGGTTGTGGAAGGACAGGCTGTAGGAGGACAGGCTGTAGGAGGACAGGTTGTAGGAGGACAGGTTGTAGGAGGACAGGTTGTAGGAGGACAGGTTGTAGAAGGACAGGCTGTAGGAGGACAGGCTGTAGGAGGACAGGTTGTAGAAGGACAGGCTGTAGGAGGACAGGCTGTAGGAGGACAGGCTGTAGGAGGACAGGTTGTAGGAGGACAGGCTGTAGGAGGACAGGCTGTAGGAGGACAGGTTGTAGGAGGACAGGTTGTAGGAGGACAGGTTGTAGGAGGACAGACTGTAGGAGGACAGGTTGTAGGAGGACAGGTTGTAGGAGGACAGGTTGTAGGAGGACAGGTTGTAGGAGGACAGGCTGTAGGAGGACAGGTTGTAGGAGGACAGGCTGTAGGAGGACAGGTTGTAGGAGGACAGGCTGTAGGAGGACAGGTTGTAGGAGGACAGGCTGTAGGAGGACAGGCTGTAGGAGGACAGGTTGTAGGAGGACAGGTTGTAGGAGGACAGGCTGTAGGAGGACAGGCTGTAGGAGGACAGGCTGTAGGAGGACAGGTTGTAGGAGGACAGGTTGTAGGAGGACAGGCTGTAGGAGGACAGGCTGTAGGAGGACAGGCTGTAGGAGGACAGGTTGTAGCAGAACAGGTTGTAGCAGAACAGGTTATAGGAGAACAGGTTGTAGGAGGACAGGTTATAGGAGAACAGGTTGTAGGAGGACAGGATACATTAATCATAGAATTACGTGGAATTTCTTCTTAGGGTAAGAGATAACAGGTAACATTTGTAGCAGAGAAAACTACAGCTGTTCATAACTAGACTACATAATATGGCACCTTAGAGAAGTATACGGGTGACTAAAGTCTCGTGCTCTGGGAAGTTGAGATCTTGGAGCTGAAGCCTAGTTCACGAGACACTGACCCCCCCCCCCCCCCTGCATCACTTTGTAATGGAATGTGACAAAATTAAAGAATTTAGAGGCAATTCTTATCACGAATGTTCAAGACACGTGAAAGAATTTAATTCTAATTTATGCCCTGCCAGAAATCTTAGCAAAATATACCAAGTTTTCTTACTGTAGGTATTGCATGCCTGTGATTGTAACCTTTCCACCGCTACTGGCCTCATGACTGGCAAATTAACAATTATATATTACTTCCTCACCACAGTTGTAAATTGCTTGGCTAAAAATATTATTGGGGTCCAGTACCTGAACACATTATGTGGCCAAGCAATGGCCTCACATTGCACATTACCATTGTTGCCTTACCACAACAATGCTTACAGTGGTACTGCAAGCAGTGCTCCTCTCACCCACTGGATGGGAATAGGCTTCATGATAAAATAATTAAACAAAATTTGGTGGTTATAGTCTCCGTGGTGTAGTGGTAAGACACTCGCCTGGCGTTCCACGAGCGCTTTATCATGGGTTCGTATCCTGGCCGGGGAGGATTTACTGGGCGCAAATCCTTAACTGTAGCCTCTGTTTAACTCAACAGTAAAATGTGTACTTGGTTGTAAAAACGATTCTTCGCGGCGGGGATCGTATTCCAGGGACCTGCCCGAAACGCTACGCGTACTAGTGGCTGTACAAGAATGTAACAACTCTTGTATATATCTCAAAAAAAAAATCTACTTGGTACCACGATGATTTTATTTGGATAAACTGTGAATAGACTGTTGATATGCATGTTGATGAACACTGTAACTTGCTCATAATTTCTGTAATTTGCGTAGTTAAACTAGTTTTGGTTGTTCAGTTCCCTAGCCTATTAAGTGCTTCTGTAACCTTTTTCACCACCCCTCACAAGATGGGTATGGGTGGTTACTCTGCCCACTCACAGCATGGGTATGGGGTAAACTGCCCACTCGCTGCATGGGTATGGGGTAAACTGCCCACTCACATCATGGGTATGGGGTAAACTGCCCACTCGCAGCATGAGTATGGGGTAAACTGCCCACTCACGGCATGGGTATGGGGTAAACTGCCCACTCACAGCATGGGTCTGGGGGTAAACCGCCGCTCACAGCATGGATATGACTTGCACATTGGTTTATATATATTGCACTGTAATAAAGCTGTGGCAGTGTTAGGGTTGTGACCCCCAGGTTAGACTGCTGTGGGCTGCTACTGCCGCTGGCTGCGTTGTGTGGCTGCGTGTCAAAGCATTTGGGTATATTTGCCTAACTGTGCGTGTGAGAGGCTTGCACTCCATGCCCCGCCTACTAGTATTTTTATACCTGGTACGTGGTTCAACTTTCCTGGCGTAAGAGTTCTTTGTCATATCTGCTCTTGAAGTTGTGGATGGAGGAGGCTTCTATGACTTCTTCTTCTTTCAGAGTAATACAATTATTGATCATTCGTATAGAGTTAACCACTCGTTAAGTACTTCCTTATATTTCTACGACTCATTTACGTTTCCAGCTTCAACCTATGTCCTCATGTTGCCCAATTGTATCTCGGTTTAAAGAGACAGGCCTAGTCCACCTTATCTTTCAAAACAGTATTTTGTATGTAGTAATCATATTCGTATTCCTACTTCTCTCCGCTATGGTTGTGAGATTAAGTTCCCTTAAGATGTCCTAGTAGCAAAAGTTCTCTTAATTCTCTTAAGTTATCTTAAGCGCCCAGCCAGTATAGCTATATAGCACTGTTTGTGTGATACAATATGTAAGACTTTCATTACACACAGAAATCATAATTGCGTGATACATCAAATGAACAAATCCACAAATGCTGTGATGAGGGTTCGAATCCTCGTCACGGCCCTTGTGCATTTGTAAGACTTTCTGTTCTTTCTGTATTCATGACGACAAGACGAGAATAGAAGGTCATAATATGATTTAAGGTCATAAGAGTCATTCGCCGAGGATGTTATTGAACACTAAGTTGAACAGAAGATGAATTAAGGAAATGGCATGTTGGCCAATACGAGGCAGCTCTCATTTATATCAACACAAACTCATTCTACATATGTCTAACCTACACTTGAAACAATCCAGTGATCTCACATCAGTCATGTGACCCGGTAATCTGTTCCATAAATCAACAGCCGTGTTTCCAAACCAGTATTTACCCAGGTCTTTCCTGAATCTAAACTTAGCCAATTTATATCCATTGTTTCGTGTTCTATTATGTGTTGATATATTTAATGACTTATTATCACCCGCTTGTTACGACCTGTCCTGTCACCAGCGGTGTGTGGTGCAAACAGTGATCTGGGACCAGATTTACGAAGCAGTTACGCAAGCACTTACGAACCTGTACATCTTTTCTCAATCTTTGGCGGCTTTGTTTACAATTATTAAACAGTTAATGAGCTCCGAAGCACCAGGAGGCTGTTTATAACAATAACAACAGTTGATTGGCAAGTTTTCATGCTTGTAAACAGTTTAATAAATGTAACCAAAGCCGTAAAAGATTGAGGAAAGATGTACACGTTCGTAAATACTTGCCTAACTGCTTCGTGAATCTGGCCCCAGCTGAGCAAGTGACACTTAAATATTTGAAGCTGAAAAATGACTTAATAAAAAAATATTAATTTAATATTTAAAATGGGAAGTAGAAACAAAATTATTTTAATTAACCATTTTAAACATAGTTCATTGGAATTCTCCTTGGCTACTAGCAAAATAATTATTAAGTTTACTGTAAAATTCTGGCTTGATCTGAAAATCATGCAATAATTCTGTATATTTGACAAATCTGTATATCCTGAAGTGTTAATTTTCTCAAATGAAAACAGAAGACATGTCCAAAAATAAACTCTTATGGGTCAGATAATTATTATTTACGGATATGAATTTATGACAATTTAAATTTATGATTTATTTTAAATTTTAATTTAAATTTATGACTGGTAATACAGCCCCCCCCCCCCCTTCTTCAAATACTAAGGGAGCGGCGCCCTGAAGAATGCTGTGTTTACCTAGTCCAAATCTCTAGCAATATTAATTAATAATTTAATAATTGTTAATTATACACAGTAATAGTAGAAAATATTATTGAAGGCGGGCATTCCAGCATCAGAATGCTTTCCACAACATGTTAGATTGATCTGAACCTTATTTACATTGTTTTGGAACAAGGAGGAATAACACCAGTTAACTCATTTGTTTTCATCTTTCGTCTGGCAGTGGCATGTCGTGTTATTATGTAAGGGAGCGGACTACGAGGCTACTGGAAATGGAATGTTGCGTATTTGAGAAACTGATTTTCAAGTGGCAAATGCCGCTTGAGAATCTGAGTCCAAGTAAAAAAATTCAGAATGCTATGTACAGTTGAATTAGATATGTTAACTAAATTATGTAAACTGTTAACTATGGCTTGTCGGCTATTCGGGAGCTGGGGAAATGATAAGTCGGTCCTTGTTTGACGTTATCAGTTCCTCAGAGGGTAGCCTCCTGCACAACGAGCTGTATTGCAGGGTTAATTAGTTTTTTAAGAAGTGTAGCACTATTTTCGTAATCAAAGATGTCTACAGGCGCCGTGACGGTGATGTCGCCGAGAATATCGAGTACTTGTCTCCATGTGCACTGGAGGATCCTCTAGAATCAAACCTAGATCTTGTAGATCACTGTGGTACCAATAGATGAGCACCATAAGGCGAGTACAAGGGCAGCTACACACACAGGTTCAACTGTTAACGCCTCAACGACCCGAGTTAATGATGGGAGAACACTGTCTCAGATGTGGGCTGTCGTGAGGCACAGTGCCAAAAGCTTTGCTAAAGTCAAGATACATAACGTCACAATCGTTTCCACTTCCGATTCTCTAAAATTTATTCGACAGAATGAAAACAAATTTACCAAATATCAACGGCCCATGTGAATCACTTATTAATCTATGTTTTTAAGATCTCTACGAACGGCTTTTGCGCTTATGAATTCAAGCAATGTTCCAGCAATAGACGTTAAGCTAATTTGCCGATAAGATGATGCAAGTGATCTATCTCCCTTCGTAGATATCGGCGCCACTTTATCAACCTTCATGACATTAAGTATGTAAGACAAGGCCTCAGTCTAAGCTCTTCCTTAAGCACCCTGGCAAGCACTTCGTTTGGCCCTGGGGACTTGTTTGGCTCTGATTTTGCTTGGTTTAATCATTTCTGCTCTGGAAGCCTCTATACAAATCAACCTGTCCTCTTCACCATCTACGTTGGATCAGTTGGAATATAAAATTTCCAATCACTCTGTAAATCAGGACATTCTGCTGCAAGATAAGCAACTGTAAGTGGAAGACTGGAGTTCTGACAACAAAGTGTATAAATGTGTTTCATTAAGTGGCAATGAGTTCATGTTGTGTGACCGCCATGTAACTCTGCCAAAGATGTTTTCACCGTCCTATTGTTCCAATGACTAATAAGGTTGTGGGATGCTTCAGAAAGTTCGTAAATTTGCTGGATAGTTACATTCGAGCTGCTCTTGGTGTACTCACCTAATTGTACTCACCTAATTGTGCTTGCGGGGGTTGAGCTCTGGCTCTTTGGTCCCGCCTCTCAACCGTCAATCAACTGGTGTACAGATTCCTGAGCCTATTGGGCTCTATCATATCTACATTTGAAACTGTGAATGGAGTCAGCCTCCACCACATCACTTCCTAATGCATTCCATTTGCTAACTACTCTGACACTGAAAAAGTTCTTTCTAACGTCTCTGTGGCTCATTTGGGTACTCAGCTTCCACCTGTGTCCCCTTGTTCGCGTCCCACCAGTGTTGAAAAGTTCATCCTTGTTTACCCGGTCGATTCCCCTGAGGATTTTGTAGGTTGTGATCATGTCCCCCCTTACTCTTCTGTCTTCCAGTGTCGTGAGGTGCATTTCCCGCAGCCTTTCCTCATAACTCATGCCTCTTAGTTCTGGGACTAGTCTAGTAGCATACCTTTGGACTTTTTCCAGCTTCGTCTTGTGCTTGACAAGGTACGGGCTCCATGCTGGGGCCGCATACTCCAGGATTGGTCTTACATATGTGGTGTACAAGATTCTGAATGATTCCTTACACAGGTTCCTGAACGCCGTTCTGATGTTAGCCAGCCTCGCATATGCCACAGACGTTATTCTCTTTATGTGGGCTTCAGGAGACAGGTTTGGTGTGATATCAACTCCTAGATCTTTCTCTCTGTCTGTTTCATTAAGTACTTCAGTACTTCCCACTTCCCACTTCTCATTAAGTACTTCAGTACTTCAGTACTTCAGTACTTCCCACATTAAGGTGTGGGAAGTGTTGCGTGTCGATTGTTTTTAATGCTTCCAGTGGTTCACAAGATGTAATGGGTTTGGAAGCTGGTCTTTTGCCAGTGAGGGCTGTGACCTCTAGTCTTCTCCGAGAACAATACAAGCCAGGGCAGTTATCATAGGTGCGTCGAAGCCCGCTATCATGAAGGAAGCCTCTTGACTGGCTGGATAAACTCCTGCCATCTGTTGGCTCGAGTAAAAAAAGGTAATGAGGCAGGTGTTTTTTAAAATGTGAGGAATTGAGTAACCATTGGGCTATTTAGAGATAAATCTAAGCTCACACTTCATAAGAATGGCAACCTATCTTATTACTTAGGATAAAATACCTGAAATCCTTGCGCTGTATCCATATTTCGCTTCCAGTAGATAAATGACATGAGATTAAGAAACAAGTAGTGTATTGTGAAGCCTAATAATAAACAGCAGCTCTCCTGTGACTCTGAAATATCCCCACTGCTCAAACAATTATGTATTAGCGATAAGACCTACCATGTATGCATAATGACTTACTGTAAATATATAGCTCTTGAAATAGAACATTCTCTATAACTAGCCGACATTGTAACTATAAGGTGTGAAGGATAGATGAAATTGTTTATGTAATAATCTAAGTTGAGGTCTGATAAAGACCTTTTGTGCCCTCTGTAATGCTTTTTGCGCTACCGCTCACAGGATGAGTATGGGGTGCACAATAAACTAGCCGCCTGCGGCGGCAACAATCAAATATGAGGGGGGAAGGCTGGGTGGTAGACGGGTGGGAGAGCTGGCTGGAGCCATATTGGGTGGCTGGCTAGGGGGCGGGGACGCAGGTCTGGGATAGAGGAGCGAGGGTCTTCCAGCCAGCAGTAACACTGGCTCGCCGACCAAGAGGTTTTTAATATGGGTATCCATCACTATCTATTATGCGCCCTATACGCATCACGTGGGCGGTGGTGGAAAGGTTAGAGTTGCATAGTGAGTACAGGAGCTGGAACCAATGTTCTATTAGCTCAGCAAGTTAGTAATAATGAGCTACAATATTTACAATAGCCTAGCAGCGTGACCCATTGTATGATGCGCAAATCAGTAGATTAATCAGCTAAGCAACATTGAGTCTGTCCAGTAAGTGGATGGGGGGTCCGGGAGTACAACCTGCCTCTTGGAGAGTGGTGTATAAACCAACTATATTCCTACCTTTGTCAGCGGTGTATAATTCACGTTAGATTTTCGATAATCTGTAATTTTTAAAAAGTGTTCATACAGTAAATATTTGTGATTCTGCTTTTTTTGTTTTTACATTTGTTTTTAATGTGTGAGGTTTAACAAAATCTGCTGACATTTTAGATGTGACTAGATAAACATGAGGGAGAAGTTGGAACTGCTATAGGCATGTGTAGCCTAACGGAAGTTGGCCTGTTCATGTTGCTGGTTCGCATATACACGCTTCCTACATGACACAATGTTACTTGCATTGATTAGTGTCGCTCTATCGCATGTCTACGAAGCGTTATTTAATATTTGATGGTGTAATTACCATCAGGAATAAAGATAAGCTAAAGTTTTTAATTTTCTTCATATCATAGGCTTCGACTCATCGGTTTTATTGTGCATTCGGAAGACAAATTGAGATATAATCTGCACAATCTGGATTTTGACTATTATTAACATTTCTGTTACATGTTTGCATGACCTTAGACACAAGTGTGTTAACTTTAAAGGTTCTTAATACACAATGGATTATTTATAATATAAATTATTATTAATAATGACATTGTGTATTAAGAGCTTTTAAAGTTAACGGAGTTAATGTTGCAGTCGCTGAGTCAAGTCTAGAATCATGTTTACAGTTTGCTTGTAAGGAGGAAGAGCAAATAGCTGTACTTGGAGGGTATGAGCCATATTGCTTCACAGTACAACCACTGCGAAATATTTCCACAGCAATACAACCTGTGAACACAACCAAAAACAATAGCACATTTTGATCACAGTACAATCTAAATAAACCAATATGCACCCCAACCGGTACTAACTTTGTTGATGATTTACACAGGTTTGGTGTAGGGCTGAAGACCCATATCCTCTGGAAGGAATTCAGGCCACCTTTATACCTTACTGCCCAACCAGCTCTGTACACTCTTAGTGTATATACTCCGAGAGGCGAGGCACACCTCTCGCTGCATCTACTCATGACACACAGGTAGAAGACCTCAATATATAAAAAATGGTTAATCCAGTTCTTGCTTGGGATGTGGATTCCATCCTGTCTGAGGTCACAAGGTTCGTCAGCATCTGTTTCTGTGAAGGTTGATGACAAAACTCTTCCCTTCTACCGTGCAACTTTATCAGAACTGCAATAGAAGGATAGTGAATCACAGTCACGTTCCTTATTAACATCCTTTGTCATGACAACACCAAATTAGTTGGCCATCGACTTGCTGTACAAGCAGTGGTTCATGCAGCAAGGACCTATACAAGTCATATTATTAAGACAACATTACTAAAACAAGTCTTTAAGAATACATTCAACATGTCAAACATAAGTATGGTAGCCTAAAGCCGTAATGAGCTTGGCAGATGGTGCATCTCCAACTATAACACTTTGCCTAACAAGAATGAGACGGAGAGTGACCTTGATGGTGTCATATGACCTCAACAAGGTGCTTGACTTTAGCTAAAGTAACCTATTTTCTGAGCTTCTCCAGAACTCCTGAAGTGAGTGGTATGCACTTCTGAAGTCAATGGTCAAGATAGCCTTCAACCTTTCCCTAAAAGGCTTCCAATGACCTCAAACAAAGATTCCGAAGAGCTTAAGAAATTATGCTCAGGTTCATGATCCTAAGTTCATTACTCCGAGGGTTCGCAATCAGTCCCACGGGGAAAATTTCTTTGAGAAAATTCACACCTCCAACACTTTACAGTGTACCACCTGGGAGAGGTATTCATCTTGGGGGATTTCCTGTTGGCAGTCCGTGACTGTGCCCTGGGCATTTGCCTCCACCTGCAGGCTCTAAACATTGGTGTAACCTTTGTCTTGCTGCTCCTTCTTTCAGTCAAGACAGATGTTCCTGGGGCAGTGATCAGCAGGATAGGATTAGTTTCAGCGCAGTCGACTCACAACTGAATGGTCCCAGGTTCGACTCCTGCGCAACACGGGACATTTGGTCACATTCCCGTTCACCCGATGTTGACCTGGCAGTAAATAAGTACCTGTGAGTTAGAAAACTGTTGTGGGTTGCATCCTGGAGAAATCGTTGACTTAGATGAACGTAGATAATCTCAACCGGCTTCTTGTCCGAGTATAGGGAACCAGACTACAGAATGCAAGAGAGTTGAACAATATCATGACTAGAAGCCACACAGATGGGGTCACATTACTATGATTGGCGCGATAGTGTGGTCCTGCAGCCCGCCCCAAGCAACAGCCTTCTATAGCAAGTAATCACAAAACAAATCTGACCCCCAGGCTTGTCTTCTGACTTGTGGAGTCCCAATATCTGCCCTTCCGTTCTATCCAATATATATATTTATATATATTAGAAAAGTAATACGTTGTTACGAACAAAGTTTCTGAAGGTGAATCAGACAAATGCAATGATATTTTTAATCACTTTGAACGTAATTTTTAATTCTAAGTCTTGAGAATCCAATATAAAATTATTTATATTGCATGTACTATTATTATTAATTTCTCCTCGGTAAATAATTTACTGTAAATTTGTGTAAACTAACCCCTACTGTAAATGTACAAACATTTATGAATAAAGTATTTAAATTTGACTAGGCTATTGCTCGCCTATCAGGGCTATTAGTTCACGCTAGGAGGTTTGTTGTTAGACCCTAGGGGCTAATACTATGATCTATGGTATCTGGTTAGACCCTGAGGCTACGATCCATAGTAGTATTAGTGGTCTTACAGTGGATGACCGCTACAGGACTGTTGGTCCACCTTAAGCTAGTGGTTCCTCTTTGAGAGTTCTGGTCTTGTCGTGGGATACTGGATTAGAGCTACTAGCCTGAGGTATGGTTCTTGGTGCACCCTAGTGTCGCTACTTCACCCTAGGGATGCTGGTGCACCCTTGGGCTCACCCAAGAGTCCCAAGTGTGCAGCGTAAGGGTGAGTCACATGCCCTTTGTTGGAGGGGTGAAGGACTCCCCCCGACACAGCTGAGCAAACTCACGCTCACTCATGAGGTCCTTCCCTCCTCTCCCGCCTCCTTCTCTTTCACCTGTCTCCTCTTGCTATTCTCTTTCTCCTCGTTCTTCCTGTTTAATTCTGATTGTCCCTCCTAGTATTGCTTTGCCTTCCTCGTGCAGCTGTTCTTGTCTTATCTTTGCCTCTCCTGCCCGACCGGAAGACTGCTGGATGCTGAGGGTTGAAACTGAGGTCTGAAGAGTGAGATGAGGTAGAAACTCATCCCGAATGAGTATCCCAGTGAGTCCTCATGGCCGCCCTAGGGATCATAGGCGGCCATCCTTCACCTGTCTGCTCACTCATACACGTCTTATCTACTCACCTTTGTGTTGATAGGGTCGAGCAATAGCTCTCTAGCCCCGCCTTTCCATCTCCTGGTCAGTTCAAACTCATCCCGAATGAGTATCCCAGTGAGTCCTCATGGCCGCCCTAGGGATCACAGGCGGCCATCCTTCACCTGTCTGCTCACTCACACACGTCTTATCTACTCACCTTTGTGTTGATAGGGTCGAGCAATAGCTCTCTAGCCCCGCCTTTCCATCTCCTGGTCAGTTCAGTGACTTCCATTTATTGAATTTGCTGCAATGATGTTATCATGTGGCCATTTCCTTCTGACTTACGCATAAGTTTTTACTGGCGTCACTTACGCTATGTCTGTATCTTCCAACCTTGTCCTCTGGTCCTGTCCTCTGGTCCTGTCCTCTGGCCCTGTCTTCTGGTCCTGTCCTCTGGTCCTGTCCTCTGGTCCTGTCCTCTGGTCGTGTCCTCTGGTCCCGTCCTCTGGTCCTGTCCTCTGGTCCTGTCCTCTGGCCCTGTCCTCTGGTCCTGTCCTCTGGTCCTGTCATTTCGTATTCTGAACATTGCCGCTTTATCAACTCTCTCATTTTAACTAAATATCTGCGAAACGTCATCATTTCTTCATATTATAATGTGTAATTTAGTCATCAAATCTTTAACCACGATACTGTGACTCATCATCTACATAAACAAGGAGGGGGGGGGGGCTTGGGGCTGGATTAACAAGCATTTGATCATTGTTTGAAAACACTTTGACCACAAAGTGTTATTTGTTGGAAAGTTTTGGAAAAATGAGTTGACGAAACAGGTTTATTTTATTATTAACATCTTTATTGACAAAATTAATTACAATTTTGCCTAATCTGAGGATTTTGATAGTCTTATTAAAGTGAGGATAATGCTGGTATTCACTGTCACGCAGGACAGAGGGTCATACATAAGACAATAGGTCTAAACTGTAGGCTGAAGTACATATATATCATGGTTACAATCAATGTTTTAATGTGTGGATATGTGAAAACAACTTTCTATTGTGCACTGCCACACAAGGGCAGGGATGGGTTCATAAGTGATGCAGCTTAGAAGTAATATAAATAAAAATTGTTCTTCATTCTTTAAAATGGACAAGCAAATTATGGGTAAATTGTCAGGATGTCATCCAGAACACCTGAGTCAATAAAATAGTTACACAGTTGGTGGTACAAGAGGCCAGGAGGTCTAAAGTCCTTTACGGCTTCACATTCAACAATATAGTGTTCTAGTGAATGCATTAAAGGTGTATCACAGAGTTTACAATCTGAGTATTCTGGTAGTGGCTCAGCCTCACTAACCTGCCAAGCTAAAATTCTATTTGGCGAAGCGTTATCTTAACCTGCTGCATCAGGCTACAGATTATTTTGGCTACAAATAATAATCTTTACAGATTATTATATGTGCGATTATCAAGGATGAAGCTACAGCCTCTTGACTCAACAAGGGAACATTCTAGAAGGGAGGGGATCTATCAGGAGAAAGTGTCAAGCCATTACGACTATATAGCACTGGGAAGGGGTCAGGATTAGGATTTGAGATGAGACCGGGGGGGGGGAGGAATGGTGCCCAACCACTGTTTTTTTTCTTTTCTTTATTATTCACCTTATTCCCATTCCGTGGGCGGTGGTGTAAAGGGTTACAGAGGCACATAATGGGTTCAGGAAATGAACCGAACCACATGGTTCGTTTAGCTAAGCAAGTGACAATCTTTTGACGCTAGTTACACAATTGTTAATGTTATATATAAACAATCATTTACACAAATACATATACACATCGATAATCTTCTGTATCACAAGTGATTCAACAAGAGGCTCACAACAGTCACCATACAAGGCACTTTACATCTATGGTGAGTCACACAGTTACTAGTCTTGCTCCACACCCACCCAACTGGGCGGCAGCTTTACAGTCGTGTGCTCCACACCCACCCAACTGGGCGGCAGCTTTACAGTCATGTGCTCCACACCCACCCAACTGGACGGCAGCTTTACAGTCATGTGCTCCACACCCACCCAACTGGGCGGCAGCTTTACAGTCGTGTGCTCCACACCCACCCAACTGGGCGGCAGCTTTACAGTCATGTGCTCCACACTCACCCAACTGGGCGGCAGCTTTACAGTCATGTGCTCCACACCCACCCAACTGGGCGGCAGCTTTACAGTCGTGTGCTCCACACCCACCCAACTGGGCGGCAGCATTTACAGTCATGTGCTCCACACCCACCCAACTGGGCGGCAGCTTTACAGTCATGTGCTCCACACCCACCCAACTGGGCGGCAGCTTTACAGTTATGTGCATGTATTACCTACAGTAAGCAAATTTTGGATACTTCGCTAAGATTCCTGACAGCACATCATTATGAATGAAGTACTTACACATTTCTTGTACTCCATTGATGGTGTTCTCTGAATTCTGCGATTTTTTCACATTCCATTATATAATGACGCAAAGTATGCGAATAGTTCTGCTGACAGAGTTTATATTTAGTCAAATCTACATCAGCAGATGTTACAAACTCCCAGAGGTACTTGTAGCCGAAGCCTAGTAGTGGTAACATCTAGAAGTCTGCTAACCTTACTGGACGACCGATAGACGTGCGATTCTTCCTGCATAATAGAATGATGATAAATGGAGTAACTGGTGTGAATTTCACTTTGCCTCAAGTCTACGAGATTTTGTTGATGTTCCCGGAATATTGCTGCCCTCAGGCTGCTCAAAGGCAGTCCAAGATGGTAATCAATTCCCTCTTTACGAGCAAAAGTCTTGGCTAACTCATCAGTTCTATCATGCATTCGGAGACCAATGTGGGAAGGAATCCACAGGAGACAAACTCTGACTCCATCATTGATTATTTCATTATATCTGTGTCTAGCTTCAGAGATAAGCACGTCACAGTTATGCCTTAGGGAGCTGAGGGCAGTCAAGGATGACAAGGTGCACTTACAATTAGCGTGTCAACTTTGGACTCATATACGCGCTCGAGTGCAAGGATTATGGCAACCAATTCTGTTTGAAGAGCGGAGGCCCAGTTACTTACACGCGCTCCACACTCATGGGAGAAGGAACCATCTCTCCCTGTCACAACAACTGCACCATAGGACTGGTGCAAGGATCCATCAGTGTAGATAATCCAGGAAAGGGAGCGCTCTCTGACCAAAGCCTCAATGTCAACCACTTAGACGGTCGGGGGATTGAACGCATTTAGAGTAAGACAAGCAATGCAGTGAGCTGCTGCTGTTGTTTTAGATTCAGCTACTCTGAACAAAATCATGTAGCACGGGCAATGGTGATCCCGTAAATACATTGAACGCTTCGTATATTTTCACATACAAATTAGCAGAGGCCAAGAAGCCTCATACCTGAGTACAGGTGTGCATATGGTGCAGCTTTGTCTTGGTAAGTTGAGTGACATTTCGTGTCTAAGAACAGAACATTGAGTTCGACAAATGAGATATCACAGCATGAGTGATCAAGCAAGCTGTGACTGACGTAAAGGAGGCTTCACTATGTTCTTTACAACTGTGCAAATCGACCGACGTGGAATTGTTGAGACATTTCAAAGAGAAATCTATTTTTAATAAGTCTTAATTCCGCCACAAAGACTCAAGATGAGATGGAAATTATTATATAGTCTGGCTTGGGTAGATGTTGACGTTGTCACCTCTGGTGTCGCACCTGCCCTGCTGGGATGTTGGTCGTTGTCACCTCTGGTGTCGCACCTGCCCTGCTGGGATGTTGGTCGTTGTCACCTCTGGTGTCGCACCTGCCCTGCTGGGATGTTGGTCGTTGTCGCCTTTGGTGTCGCACCTGCCCTGCTGGGATGTTGGTCGTTGTCACCTCTGGTGTCGCACCTGCCCTGCTGGGATGTTGGTCGTTGTCACCTCTGGTGTCGCACCTGCCCTGCTGGGATGTTGGTCGTTGTCGCCTTTGGTGTCGCACCTGCCCTGCTGGGATGTTGGTCGTTGTCACCTCTGGTGTCGCACCTGCCCTGCTGGGATGTTGGTCGTTGTCGCCTTTGGTGTCGCACCTGCCCTGCTGGGATGTTGGTCGTTGTCGCCTTTGGTGTCGCACCTGCCCTGCTGGGATGTTGGTCGTTGTCGCCTTTGGTGTCGCACCTGCCCTGCTGGGATGTTGGTCGTTGTCGCCTTTGGTGTCGCACCTGCCCTGCTGGGATGTTGGTCGTTGTCGCCTTTGGTGTCGCACCTGCCCTGCTGGGATGTTGGTCGTTGTCACCTCTGGTGTCGCACCTGCCCTGCTGGGATGTTGGTCGTTGTCGCCTTTGGTGTCGCACCTGCCCTGCTGGGATGTTGGTCGTTGTCGCCTTTGGTGTCGCACCTGTTCTGTTGGGATGTTGAAGTTGTCACCTCTGGTGTCGCACCTGTCCTGCTGGGCTCAAGACCCGGCTAACACACGTTGGCACACCAGCACTCTACAATGGTACCTGGAGTCCATGGCTTCGTTCACAGGGAAAGCTTTGGCGTCGAAACCACTCCTCAGTCTGATCATAAAACACCATTTTCAAGGTGAAAGTGATGAATCATACCAAACCATCATCCCTGACCAGACAAGCCGGCCTCACTAACGACGGCCAGCGACTCATCTACCTGCCAAATCTTCCGATGCAACCGTCCTCAGGCAATTCATCAATCTTAACATACCGGGTACATGAAATCTTCATTTTTCTCCAACAGGCTTTCCAAGAAAATCTAATGTTTCTCGCAGCCTCCAAAAGGCATCCGGGAGAACACAAAGTATCTTAAAGAGTCTCTAAGAGGCATTCCAGGCTTACCAGGAGAAGATCAGGTCACGTACAGGTACCAGTATGAATACCAGCCTCACCTTCACCTGACCTCACGGCATGGTCAGTCAACATGACGTTAAGAAACAGTATTTCCGCCGGTGATCACCAAGTCATTTGCTGAGGTTGTTGGGCCAGTGAGTCCCCTCACACACACACACACACACACACACACACACACACACACACACACACACACACACACACACGCACACACACACACACACACACACACACACACACACACACACACACACACACACACACACACACACACACACACACACACCGTGCGTGTGTGCGTGCGATGTGGTGGAGGCTGATTCCATACACAGTTTCAAATGTAGATATGATAGAGCTCAATAAGCTCAGGAATCTGTGCACCAGTAGATTGGCGGTTGAGAGGCGGGACCAGAGAGCCGAAGCTCAACCCCCACAAGGACAACTAAGTGAGCACACACACACTCGTGTGTCTGTTTTTGTGGGAGAAGCGGCATAAACCCTGGTTACAATTATATTATGGTGGTGGTAATGGTTGTGGTGGTGTGGTGATGGTTGTGGTGGTGTGGTAATGGTTGTGGTGGTGTGGTAATGGTTGTGGTGGTGGTGGTAATGGTTGTGGTGGTGTGGTAATGGTTGTGGTGGTGTGGTAATGACTGTGGTGGTGTGGTAATGGTTGTGGTGGTGTGGTAATGGTTGTGGTGGTGTGGTAATGGTTGTGGTGGTGTGGTAATGGTTGTGGTGGTGTGGTAATGGTTGTGGTGGTGTGGTAATGGTTGTGGTGGTGTGGTAATGACTGTGGTGGTGTGGTGATGACTGTGGTGGTGTGGTAATGGTTGTGGTGGTGTGGTAATGGTTGTGGTGGTGTGGTAATGGTTGTGGTGGTGTGGTAATGGTTGTGGTGGTGGTGGTAATGGTTGTGGTGGTGTGGTAATGGTTGTGGTGGTGTGGTGATGACTGTGGTGGTGTGGTAATGGTTGTGGTGGTGGTGGTAATGGTTGTGGTGGTGTGGTAATGGTTGTGGTGGTGGTGGTAATGGTTGTGGTGGTGTGGTAATGGTTGTGGTGGTGTGGTAATGGTTGTGGTGGTGTGGTAATGGTTGTGGTGGTGTGGTAATGGTTGTGGTGGTGTGGTAATGACTGTGGTGGTGTGGTAATGACTGTGGTGGTGTGGTAATGGTTGTGGTGGTGTGGTAATGGTTGTGGTGGTGTGGTAATGACTGTGGTGGTGTGGTAATGGTTGTGGTGGTGTGGTAATGGTTGTGGTGGTGTGGTAATGGTTGTGGTGGTGGTGGTAATGGTTGTGGTGGTGTGGTAATGGTTGTGGTGGTGTGGTGATGACTGTGGTGGTGTGGTAATGGTTGTGGTGGTGTGGTAATGGTTGTGGTGGTGGTGGTAATGGTTGTGGTGGTGTGGTAATGACTGTGGTGGTGTGGTAATGGTTGTGGTGGTGTGGTAATGGTTGTGGTGGTGGTGGTAATGGTTGTGGTGGTGTGGTAATGACTGTGGTGGTGTGGTAATGGTTGTGGTGGTGTGGTAATGACTGTGGTGGTGTGGTGATGGTTGTGGTGGTGTGGTAATGGTTGTGGTGGTGTGGTAATGGTTGTGGTGGTGTGGTAATGGTTGTGGTGGTGTGGTAATGACTGTGGTGGTGTGGTGATGGTTGTGGTGGTGTGGTAATGGTTGTGGTGGTGTGGTAATGGTTGTGGTGGTGGTGGTAATGGTTGTGGTGGTGTGGTAATGACTGTGGTGGTGTGGTGATGGTTGTGGTGGTGTGGTAATGGTTGTGGTGGTGTGGTAATGGTTGTGGTGGTGTGGTAATGGTTGTGGTGGTGTGGTAATGGTTGTGGTGGTGTGGTAATGACTGTGGTGGTGTGGTAATGACTGTGGTGGTGTGGTAATGGTTGTGGTGGTGGTGGTAATGGTTGTGGTGGTGTGGTAATGGTTGTGGTGGTGGTGGTAATGGTTGTGGTGGTGTGGTGATGGTTGTGGTGGTGTGGTAATGGTTGTGGTGGTGTGGTAATGGCTGTGGTGGTGTAGTAATGGCTGTGGTGGTGTAGTAATGACTGTGGTGGTGTGGTGATAGTATTTGCCTATCTGTACTTACCCAGCACTGATCACAGTATGCCCCACCTGCTAGCTCTGATGTTCCTATTGTGTTGTAGTTTCACTATGCTGACGCTCGAATCCTTCGTCGAATCCGACCTTAAAGTTGTGGCTGGAGGTGGCTTCTACAACCTCTTTCAGTGCATTCCACTTGTTGACCACTCGTACAGGGTTCGAGTATTTACTAACATTTATAAGACTTTTTTTCTTTCCCAACTTCCTCTAGACTTACTTTCTCTCAATTTATAAAGACTCTCCTTGTCTTAAACTTTCCTCATAGGTTAAGACAAACTTTATTTTTTTTTAAATTTGGCTTCATAAAACGAAGGTTGTGTACTTTGCCTCGAAGCCTGATTTACATTTCTTAAGTATGTTTTCAGCGTCACATATGGTGACAATGTCTGTCTGTGTTCTTCCGGTGTTAATGTTGGAATTATTGTCTCTCCCCAATATGTTCTATTTTCATTTGACGTAGCTGCCTTACCTCTACGGTGTAGATAGCTCCTGTGTCCTTTTACCATCTTCATTACCTTGCACTTGTTGGTGTTATATTCTAGCAACCATTTGTTTTCCCACTCTTGGGAGTTTGTCGAGGTCTTCCTGTGATTTTCTTGCGGGGTTTTATATACCTCGTTAGCATTGTGTCATCTGTAAACATTGACATGTATGAGGCGATGCCCTCAGGTAGGTCATTCACATACACTTGGAACAGTGGTGGTCCTCGGGCTGAGCCTTGCGGGACCCCGCTGGTTACATTTCCTGACTGAATGTAGTCATCTACCAGGGGTCGATGCAGTAGGTTTGTCGACCAACCTGTCCTCTTAAAAAGAACGTCGCTTTTGGCCGTTTGCCCGTATGGTCGAATTTGGACGTAATTTGAAAATGAAAAAAAAAATAAAATAAATTTGGAATTTTTTTTTCAACAACAGTAAGTTAAGGGTGTCGAGAGTTAGCACTCCTGGGAGTTAGTAACAGAAGACTACGAGTCGGTATTCACACCCACACAGAGTGAGATGATCTGTGACTCTCACAGAGGTGTGTGTGGGGCAGACATGCTCGCTGCGCTCTTTACATCTGCCGGATTTCCTGGTACTGGTGAAATGAAAGTGTTGGGCGCCTCGTGCTGGTGTATATTATGAGTAATAATGAGGGCAGGAGTTAGTGGGAGGCGTGAGTGAGGTGAGGTGATGTCTACAGAGTGAGAGGGATGTGTGAGAGAACGGGAAGGAGAAAGGAGGAGGTAAATATGTGAGAGGTGTGAGAGGGGGGAGTGTGGTGGAGGTGAGTATTGGTGGAGTAATATAGTGGAGACATGTGGGGGGCGGGGGGGAGGGGGAGAGAGCTGGATGATTGTCTGCTGGTTCCTGTGGCATCATCCACCCGGAGAAACGAATTGACCTCTAATGAGTGAGTGGAAGACCTCCCGCCTGCTGACCTCTGACCTCCACACTTGAGTGTTCATCTAAGACCTCTGTGAGGCGCCTCCTTCCTCCCACAAGACGTCAACCAGACACACAGCAGTCGAGGAACGTTTGCTCAGATGCGAAAAAACAGCCCAAACGTCAGTATAGCTTAAACAATTAGATTCATCAAGGCTAGTAAGCTGGGACCAGATTCACGAAGCAGTTACGCAAGCACTTACGAACGTGTACATCTTTCCTCAATCTTAGACGGCTTTGGTTACATTTATTAAACAGTTTACAAGCATGAAAACTTGCCAGTCAACTGTTGGTATTGTTATAAACAGCCTCCTGGTGCTTCGGGGCTCATTAACTGTTTAATAATTGTAAACAAAGCCGTCAAAGATTGAGAAAAGTTGTACAGGTTCGTAAGTGCTTGCGTAACTGCTTCGTGAATCTGCCCCTTGGGTATGAAGAGCTGGACCTCACTTCCCCATAGGCACTGATAGGTAGCACCAGTGCTCCCTAGTTAGTGACGGGTCACTACATCAACGCTAGCCACCTACATGTCCTAGTGTAGTGACCGCCCTGCCACCACCACCTACGACGAATATCCTTGAAATCGTCGCGTGTTTGATGTGGTGTTTCTGGATCACATCACCCTCAAGCTGCCAGCTGATCACGTCAGTGTAGCCCGAGAGGCCAAAGAGAGAGGACGGGTGTCGCGCGGGGGGTCCTGAACTGGAGACTAGAGTCTGGCGAGGCTTGGGAGAGAGAGAGCAAAGCGAGGCATTTCTAAAACTATTCACTTGCTTAAAAGAATACTGCATTTAATTTAAAGGGACACTTTTACAGCATTACTCATCCTATGAGTGAATGTAACCCATCCTCCTGTTTACATAGTCATTTTTCTAACTGTCGACTGTAAATTTTTGTACATATATTGATGTAATTGCCAATTAGATAGTAGAATTTGGTGTGTTTGGTTTAAACGCATTTAAAACCAAACTTAAATATTCCTTGGCCTAGTATAGTACATATATGTACTATATAGTACATATATGTACTATATTAGGCCTAGGATCAACCAGGCTGTGACTCATACGTCAGGCTGCGAGCAGCCGCGTCTAACAGCCTGGTTGATCAGTCCAGCAACCAGGAGGCCTGGTCGACGACCGGGCCACGGGGACACTAAGCCCCGGAAGCACCTCAAGGTAACCTCAAGGTAGGATGGTTAGGTTAAGTTTTATTAACAACATAACTACAAAACATTTTCCGGTTTGTCCAAATTCAGTTGTACCAAATTGTAGTTTCTAATTCTCCATTACGTCAATATGTGTAATGGCTCACATTGTTACTATAAGTACTGTTTGGACATGAGGCTGAGCTGGTGAGTGAATGAGTATTGGGCACTTGTGAGAAAACCGGAATATTGAGAGACCCACTACACACAGAAATCACAATAGCGTGATGCATCAAATGCTCTCAAATAGCGAGATACTCTCGGACGTGGGTTCGAAACCCCGTCACGGCCCTTGTGGATTTGTTCATTGAGAGAGTCTCTTGTTATTTTCTTTTGTGAGAAAATTACGAGTACCTGCAGCTTGGCTTTATAAGAGAATTTTGAGAAGATATTACTTGGTTATAAAAAGACTACTCAATGGCTCAGTCGATAGAGCTTCGGCTTCACACACACACGTGGGGTTCAGGGTTCGAATCCTTTAGAATCCAGGTGAATGCAACATTTCTTGGCATTGCAAGAACTGCAAGTACCTTCCATCCGGTCTTCGGAGCACGAGCTAGCAACATCTGTCACTAACAACATCTGTCACTTCACAGATGTTTATTTGTATTATTTTTTTGTACACATGAGAAGTAGTTACTTAAGCTTCGACTGAATACGGGCCAGCAGACATACGCAGACACAGGCCAGCAGACATACGCAGACACAGGGCCAGCAGACATACGCAGACACAGGGCCAGCAGATATACGCAGACACAGGGCCAGTAGACATACGCAGACACAGGGTCAGCAGACATACGCAGACACAGGCCAGCAGACATACGCAGACACAGGGCCAGCAGACACAGACCAGCAGGCATACGCAGACGCAGCCCAGCAGACGCACATATGTTCGACTTCCGCCTGGAGTCGAGAGCGGTAATTAGGAGCAAAGAATTTTGAGCAGCAGAGTATTATGGTGAAGGGTAGGAGGGGGGGAGTGGTGAAGGGTAGGAGGGGGGAGTGGTGAAGGGTAGGAGGGGGGGTGAAGGGTAGGAGGGGGGGAGTGGTGAAGGGTAGGAGGAGGGGGGGGGGGGAGGAAGGATAAGGAGGGAGAAGGAGGCATAAGGAGGAGGAGGATGATTAAGACAGAAGGGGAGAACGACTGGGTGGTAGGTTAACAGTGCAGCGACTGTTAGACATGTGTCCCGTCCCTGGAGGCCCGTGCCTAGTCAATCCCCCCTCCCTCCATCCCGCCCCCCCCCCTCTCCCTCTCTCTCTCTCTCTCTCTCTCCTGTTACTGATATTCTCGTCCGAGACAGAAACACATGGGTATAGTTCTTTCACCTAATGGGGCTGTTCACCTATTGGTAAATTGGTACCTGGGAATTAGGTGATACGAACAGTATCTTGGGGATGCAGAGAGAGAGAGAGAGAGAGAGAGAGAGAGAGAGAGAGAGAGAGAGACAGAGACAGAGACAGAGACAGAGACAGAGACAGAGACAGAGAGAGAGAGAGAGAGAGAGAGAGAGACAGACAGACAGAGAGACAGAGAGACAGAGAGACAGAGAGACAGAGACAGAGAGAGACAGAGACAGAGAGACAGAGACAGAGACAGAGAGAGACAGAGACAGAGACAGAGACAGAGACAGAGAGAGAGAGAGAGAGAGAGAGAGAGAGAGAGAGAGAGAGAGAGAGAGAGAGAGAGAGAGAGAGAGAGAGAGAGACAGAGAGAGAGAGAGAGAGAGAGAGAGAGAGAGAGAGAGAGAGAGAGAGAGAGACAGAGAGACAGAGAGACAGAGAGACAGAGACAGAGAGAGAGACAGAGACAGAGACAGAGACAGAGACAGAGACAGAGACAGAGAGAGAGAGGGAGAGAGAGAGACAGAGACAGAGACAGAGACAGAGACAGAGAGAGAGAGAGACAGAGACAGAGAGACAGAGAGACAGAGAGACAGAGACAGAGACAGAGACAGAGAGAGGGAGAGACAGAGACAGAGACAGAGACAGAGACAGAGACAGAGACAGAGAGAGAGACAGAGACAGAGACAGAGACAGAGACAGAGAGAGAGAGAGAGAGAGAGAGACAGAGACAGAGAGACAGAGAGACAGAGAGACAGAGAGACAGAGACAGAGACAGAGAGACAGAGACAGAGAGAGGGAGAGACAGAGACAGAGACAGAGACAGAGACAGAGAGAGAGAGAGAGAGAGAGAGAGAGAGACAGAGACAGAGACAGAGACAGAGACAGAGACAGAGACAGAGACAGAGACAGAGAGAGAGAGAGAGAGAGAGAGAGAGAGAGAGAGAGAGAGAGAGAGAGACTCAACAGGAAGTCAGGTGCTCTTAACACAGACGGGGTAATTTACTCACAGAGTTTTTCTTGCATGTTAATCACAGGTGTAGACGCCGAGGCCTGGCTAAGTAGGAGAGCAAGGTGTAACACCCACACCCTCTGCCACACTCCTAAAGCCACACTACACCACACAACACCATTCAATGCCACACTACACCATGCTACACCACACCACGCCACACACCGTATGTACTCCAATGAGCCATAGTGACATTAGGCAAAATGTAGTGGACCCCATTCCCATCCCGTGGGTGGTGGTGGACCCCATACCCATCCCGTGGGTGGTAGTGGACCCCCATACCCATCCCGTGGGCGGTGGTGGACCCTATACCCATCCCGTGGGCGGTAGTGGAACCCCATACCCATCCCGTGGGCGGTAGTGGACCCCCATACCCATCCCGTGCGCAGTGGTGGCCCCCATACCCATCCCGTGGGTGGTGGTAGTGGACCCCCATACCCATCCTGTGGGAGGTGGTGGACCCCCATACCCATCCTGTGGGCGGTAGTGGACCCCCATACCCATCCCGTGGGCGGTGGTGGACCCCCATACCCATCCCGTGGGTGGTGGTGGACCCCAATACCCATCCCGTGGGCGGTGGTGGACTCCATACCCATTCCGTGGGCGGTGGTGGACTCCATACCCATCCCGTGGGCGATAGTGGACCCCATACCCATCCCGTGGGCGGAGGTGGATCCCATACCCATCCCGTGGGCGGTGGTGGACCCCATACCCATCCCGTGGGCGGTAGTGGACCCCCATACCCATCCCGTGGGTGGTAGTGGACCCCCGTACCCATCCCGTGGGCGGTGGTGGACCCCCGTACCCATCCCGTGGGCGGTGGTGGACCCCTGTACCCATCCCGTGGGCGGTGGTGGACCCCCACACCCATCCCGTGGGCGATGAGAATTATCAGGGGAAAGCGATTGATTGATTGATGAAGATAAAGCACCCAAGAGGTGGCACGGGCACGAATAACCCGTAAAGGAAAGCACCAAGCCATTTCGACCATATAGCACTTGGAAGGGGTTATTATAAGGATTTGGGATGGAACGGGGGGGAAAGGAATAGTGCCCAACCACTTGGACGATCGGGTGATTGAACACCGACCTGCATGAAGCGAGACCGTCACTCTACCGTCCAGCCCAAGTGAATGGACGCAACCCAAGATCACAAGAGCATCCCAGGACAGTCCCCCACCACCACTAACTATCCACCCAACGTTCTTCCCAATCCTGGAGTCCCGGTCAACACACTAATTAGAAAGGATTGGTCCCCAGGAATTGTCCCCCCCCCTATCCTTCCCCTCCCCCATTCCCCTCTATAGTAGAACGAGGATGTAGGATAGAATGAGTGGTGAGGGTGAATAGCATGATGATTTACACGAAGAAAAACACACTAACCAAGGCGGCGTCGGAGCTCAGTACTCAACGTCCGCAGGATCGAGTTTTTGCTGTAGTCAGACCAGTAGAGCCGACCCACGCCGACGCTGCCTACCCCTCCCTCTCCCTCTCTATCCCCACCCATCCCCTCTCCTCCCCTCGGGATGGGGGGAGGGCAAGGTGTGTAGTGCATGAGGATGGGTGGGGGAGGGGGGGATTGTTGGAGGGAAGGGGAAGAGGACACATGGGGGAAGGAGGGGGGGAGTGTCATGCAGGTTAGTGACCTGTAGGTGTTAGGAGGGACAGGGAGGGGGGGACAGGTGTTGACACACAGATGGGGAGAGGGGGGACAGGTGTTGAGACACAGACAGGGAGGGAGGACACATGTTGAGACACAGACGAGGACTGGAAACCAGCCAATCCTCTAACCAAATCCACTACCATGAACCACACTCCCACCAATCCGCCTGGTTAGTTACCTAGATAGTTGTGATGGTCTGAAAGCACATTACGGTTCCAATGGATAGCAATGGATAGAGAATAGATAATAGCACTAATTATGTAGCGTATCCCCCCCCCCCCCCCTGAGGACAGGTGGATTGCATTAATGTCAGGGACGTCTTAACTATTCCATTTAATTACAACTCTTAAAACTGGAATGCACCCACCGCTCCTGTGCCAGGTAAGTCCACTACGGGCTCACCATAGCCCGTGCTACTTGGAACTCGTTCCGAGTAGCTGAATCTATAATTCTATAACAATAACAACACTGGAATGGTTCTTTCTGAGGCGTCTCTGTGATAATCATGTCCCTAGTTGCCACACTCGGCTCCTTCGTTCTGCTCTTTCTACCCCTGAATAATGCTGCTTTGTCAACTCCGGGAGTCCTGCAGGGGCCAGATTCACGAAGCAGTTACGCAAGCACTTACGAACCTGGGGCCAGATTCACGAAGCAGTTACGCAAGCACTTACGAACCTGGGGCCAGATTCACGAAGCAGTCACGCAAGTACTTACGAACCTGGGGCCAGATTCACGAAGCAGTCACGCAAGTACTTACGAACCTGGGGCCAGATTCACGAAGCAGTCACGCAAGTACTTACGAACCTGGGGCTGGATTCACGAAGCAGTTACGTAAGTACTTACGAACCTGTCCATCTTTTCTCAATCTTTGGCGGCTTTGTTTACAATTATTAAACAGTTAATGAGCTCCGAAGCACCAGGAGGCTGTTTATAACAATAACAACAGTTGATTGGCAAGTTTTCATGCTTGTAAACTGTTTAATAAATGTAACCAAAGCCGTCAAAGATTGAGGAAAGATGTACACGTTCGTAACTACTTGCGTAACTGCTTCGTGAATCTGGCCCCAGGTTCGTAAGTGCTTGCGTAACTGCTTCGTGAATCTGGTCCCTGTTTAGTTAGGATCTCAAGGGAACACATCAATACATAAATGAATAAAGAAAGAGGACACTGAGATTTATTTCTAGCAACGTTAACATATTAGTTCACAGACTTGGTGTATTTACACTCAGACTTGGGGTATATACACTCAGACTTGGGGTATATACACTCAGACTTGGGGTATATACACTTAGACTTGGTGTATATACACTCAGACTTGGTGTATACACACTCAGACTTGGTGTATATGCACTCAGACTTGGTGTATATACACTCAGACTTGGTGTATATACACTTAGACTTGGTGTATACACACTCAGATTTGGTGTATATACACTCAGACTTGGTGTATATACACTTAGACTTGGTGTATATACACTCAGACTTGGTGTATATACACTCAGACTTGGGATATACACACTCAGACTTGACTTCAGTCCTGGACTGTGCTTACGACACTGCTGATTGATTGATTGACAGAGATTAAGCCACCCAAGAGGTGGCACGGGCATGAATAACCCGCAAACTTCTGATTGATTTGTTCCTTATATAGCAAGGAGACATGAGGTGTGTAGCTATGTAAAGGTGTGTGTAATGGCGGCTGTCTCATTTCTGAACATTGGGGGAACTACCAGGGGTTAGGATTCATCCAGTACTAACTCGTTTACTTACGAAACCTGTGCATCTTTCCTCAATCATGGCGAGTGTGTTTACATTTATTAAACAGTTTATGAGCTCCAGGGAGTCTCAGCCCCGCTCCTGTGGCAGGTGAGTCCACTACGGGCTCGCCATAGCCGGTGCTACTTGCAACTTTCTGTTCCCAGTAGCTGAATCTTAGACAACAACAACAGGAACTCCAAAGCACTACCAGGTTGTTTATAACAATAATAAGCTTCGTTTATTAAAAAATTCAAATTCAAATTCAAATGTTTATTCAGGTAAAGTACATACATACAAGAGGTGATATAAAAATTGATAGATTTATAGATAGTTAGTACATACAATGCCTAAAGCCACTATTGCACAAAGCGTTTCGGGCAGGAAAAACATTAAAGACTAAAACTTATGAAGTTTCCAAGCTCGTAAATTTTGTAAATGAAAACAAATCTTCCAGGATTAGAAAAGATATCTGCGTAAATGCTTGGCTAATCCTGGTCTGACTTCTTCACACGGGATGGACTTAAAAATTCCCAATCACTCCAAGAGTTCTAGTATTAGAATAATTATAATATTTTATTTATACAAGTACGGGATCAGATTACACTGGTCACCTATTTGTAAATATTGTGGAATTGTAAAGGACAGAATAAAGGTATAAGAAATCATCAAGAGAAAATAATTAAGAGTGTAATTATGAAGTCGCTCTTGTTGACCACTGTTGCCGCAGGGAGCGGAAGGTGCGGCTTCTCTCTTGTCACTACCACACACCCATTGTGTCTCGGAGAGGCTGCAGGATCCAAGTAAGTCCAGTAGAACTTCTGGTTTCAACTCTTTTAACCATGTCGTAGCTCAGTCGATTAAGGCAGCGTCTGGAATGATCTCAGACGTAGGTTCGAATGCTCGTCACGGCCCTTGTGGATTTGTACACCCATTGAGTACAAATGAGGTACATTTAGTTCACATGGAAGGATATTTACATACCAATCGCGGTGCTTACAAGGCCCCGAACGAATGATTATACCGGAAAGTAGCTTTAAGTTGGATTACCAGAGCTGTACGATAACTTTTCCGCTCTAAAAAAATCCGCGTATAGGATTTCTTGAAACTGAGCCACAAAGCCATAATTAGATTCCTCATATCCCGACCTATTAGTCCCTGTCTTCACCCTCTCTTGGGAGGAGAGAAGGCAAAGGTCAGCAGGGTAGTGCCTGGTCTCCCCAAGGTCATGGGAGTTCTCAAGGTTGTCCGGGTCCGCCCACAAGCTCAGCCGGCGGCGTCCGACAGGTCACAGCGGCAAGGGATCAAGTAGAGGAGTTTCTCCTGCATCTAATGAAAGAAAATGTACCAATTGTGATGTCCAAGTTTTAGAAAATGGGAAGAATAAACGTTTACCTCAATTTACCTTAGTGCCACTGTTTCTCTAGTGGCATCGACGGGGACAGGAAACCGGTGGGTTGTCAAAGGTCCCCTAATTTTTCCTAGTGATTTTTTTCCCAGGGGTGAGACAACACTCGCTCTCATTCAGGATTCACTAAGCATTTATTTACTCCACTACTTGCGAAATCTGTACATCTTAACTCTGTCAAGGTGCCTTTGTTTACATTTATTTATCAGTTTATAAGCTCCGAAGCACAACGTTTATTTCCTTGACAAATTATAACCTTGGGTTGTGAAGTTCCCGAGCTTGTAAACTGTTTACACGCTCAAGCCGCCGTGATTGAGGAAAGATGTACAGGTTTCGTAAGTAGTTTTTAAATACTTGATGAACCCTGTCCTGTGACAGGTGTCTCGGTCTTCTGATGTCCAGTAGGATGCGAGATAGTTAGTCTATCTCCAACTATCTCTAGACTATTTATGTATATGTATAGACTATCTGGTTAAATTATCAGAATATGGCGGTGTATATAAAGTCTTGCAAGGTGTTGGTGTCTTCTCAGGGTGAAGCTTAGAAATTGAAATTGAAATAAGTTTATTGAGGTAAAATACAGACAAAGGGATGAGGTAGCTCAAGCTATTCTCACCCCGTTCAGTACCACGTGTTAATACATACATAGACACACATCACACATCAATAAACATATTACCAAACATTCTGAGAGATGAAGCTTAGAGACCTTAGAAAAGGTCTTAGAAGTTAAGAATTGTTTGTTGTTGTTGTTAAAGATTCACTACCTGGATCAAAAAAAAGTTCCAGGTAGCACGGGCTATGGTGATCCCGTAGAGTTTGAAGTTTAGAGAATGTGAAGGGCTGGCGTTCGTGTACTACAAGGGACAAGACACGAAGGCTTAGGGACGGTGGTAGTAACTCTGTGGGAGAGTTTAGCACAGTTGGCTTCTTTCTCTACTCACAATCGGAGATCCCGGGTTCGATTCCCGGGCGGGACAGAAATGGATGGGCACGTTTCCTTGCACCTAATGCACCTGTTCACCTAGCAGTAAATATGTACCCGGAAGTTAATTGTTGTGGGATTGGGCGAGGAGTTCGACCTGTTGTGGGGGGAGGGAATTATTATGGGAAAGCGCCAAGCCATTACGACTATATAGCACTTGGAAGGGATTAGCATAAGGATTTGGGATGGGACGGGAGGAAAGGAATGATGCCCAACCACTTGGACGCTCGGGGATTGAACGCCGAACTGCATGAAGCGAGTCTTTCACTCTACCGTCCAGCCCAAGTGCCTGGCAGCTCGATACAAGAAGTATATACACATAGGCTTCCTGTCCCTGCCAAAACGAATTATAAACCTGATAATTATTGTCTGTCAGAATAGAAACTTGAGTTACTGCGTAAGGTTGAGGTCGGAGCCCAGGAGCTGTGTACCACGTGCCCAGCCTTAGACAGACAGACAGACAATTAACCTCATCTAACAAGCACTGGGAAGGCAAACACGTCGGTGTGTGTATCTTCTTGATCTTGAGATGATTTCGGGGCTTTTAGTGTCCCCGCGGCCCGGTCCTCGACCAGGCCTCCACCCCCAGGAAGCCGCCCGTGACAGCTGACTAACACCCAGGTACCTATTTACTGCTAGGTAACAGGGGCATTCAGGGTGAAAGAAACTTTGCCCATTTGTTTCTGCCTCGTGCGGGAATCGAACCCGCGCAGAATTACGAGTCCTACGCGCTATCCACCAGGCTACGAGGCCCCAAGTATCAAACTGTAGTATCAAACTGCTCAGTTGAAAGGCGTATGTTGACTGGTGTTGCTTCACCCTCTCATCACTGATGTAACCCACTAAGTCACTCTCCAATGACGTCCTCTGAGGTAACTCGCGGCACCGGATGTTGGCAACAGTGCCGGATAGTGTGTTCACAGGAGCGGGTGTTAACAACAGTGCCGGATAGTGTTCACAGGAGCGGGTGTTGGCAATAGTGCCGGATAGTGTGTTCACAGGAGCGGGTGTTGGCAATAGTGCCGGATAGTGTGTTCACAGGAGCGGGTGTTGGCAACAGTGCCGGATAGTGTTCACAGGAGCGGGTGTTGGCAACAGTGCCGGATAGTGTTCACAGGAGCGGGTGTTGGCAACAGTGCCGGATAGTGTTCACAGGAGCGGGTGTTGGCTATAGTGCCGGATAGTGTGTTCACAGGAGCGGGTGTTGGCAACAGTGCCGGATAGTGTTCACAGGAGCGGGTGTTGGCTATAGTGCCGGATAGTGTTCACAGGAGCGGGTGTTGGCAATAGTGCCGGATAGTGTTCACAGGAGCGGGTGTTGGCAATAGTGCCGGATAGTGTTCACAGGAGCGGGTGTTGGCAATAGTGCCGGATAGTGTTCACAGGAGCGGGTGTTGGCAACAGTGCCGGATAGAGTGTTCACAGGAGCGGGTGTTGGCAACAGTGCCGGATAGAGTGTTCACAGGAGCGGGTGTTGGCAACAGTGCCGGATAGTGTGTTCACAGGAGCGGGTGTTGGCAACAGTGCCGGATAGTGTTCACAGGAGCGGGTGTTGGCAACAGTGCCGGATAGTGTGTTCACAGGAGCGGGTGTTGGCAACAGTGCCGGATAGTGTGTTCACAGGAGCGGGTGTTGGCAACAGTGCCGGATAGAGCGCCACTGTTCCTGGTTTTCTTGGTTCAGTCCTACTCTAATTGCCTCTTAACTAAGCACACTCGTCAACACGTCTGAGACGCTTGACGTGTTGTCTGCGGAGGCGTCTGCCCACACTGTCTGCGGGATGACGGTCGATTGTTTGTTGTCTTAGATTTACCTACTTACAACGAAATATCCATGTAGCACGGGCTATGGTGATCCCATAAGGGAAGACGGTCACGGAAGACCGTCATCCTTTACGGGATCTGCGTTCGGTGAACGAGATACTAATTTATAAGAGACGAGGCTGTTGACCGTGGCAGCGTGGCGGCGCTACTGGTGGGCAAGGGAAAGAGAGCTTCCATTCTCATACGTTTATTTTTATCTGACGAACACACTTCAAAAGGAGCTTTTCGGTAGCGTTTGTTAATGAGAGCCGACGCTGTTACTCCGGCGGTTCCTTGACAGCTTGGCCGAGTGGTGGCAAACAGCAAAAATATTGTATGTGTAAAAAGGGGGGGGGGGTAGAAATAGCCTAAGCTACTCTATCCCTTTGAGATGTATTTCTTTCTTGTCTCAATAAACATACTTGAACTTGAACTTGAACTTGTATGTGTAATCCCTGTACGTAGAGTTTATCTAGGTACTATTCAATGTACCTATCCATTGTACATTGAATACAATGTATTCACCATTCAGGAGCCGGTCGGCCGAGCGGACAGCACGCGGGGCTTGTGATCCTGTGGTCCTGGGTTCGATCCCAGGCGCCGGCGAGAAACAATGGGCAGAGTTTCTTTCACCTAATGCCCCTGTTACCTAGCAATAAAATAGGTACCTGGGTGTTAGTCAGCTGTCACGGGCTGCTTCCTGGGGGTGGAGGCCTGGTCGAGGACCGGGCCGCGGGGACACTAAAGCCCCGAAATCATCTCAAGATAACCTCAAGAAGATAACCATTGTTCCTTCTTGTGTTTTTATACACATCATGAATATAAATCATTATATAAATATATTATTATATATATGGTCGTGTGAGGTGTGTGTACTCACCTATTTGTACCTGCTGGATCGAGCTCTAGCTCTCGGACACCACTTTTCTAGCCGCCGGTTGTGTAATGCAATGACTCCTGTCCCACTACACATAGAAATCACAATTGCGTGATGCATCAAATGAACAAATTCACAAGGGCCGTGACGAGGATTCGAACCTTTTTACCATGTCGTAGCTCAGTCGATTAAGGCAGCGTCTGGGATGCTCTCAGACGCAGGTTCGAATCCTCGTCACGGCCCTTGTGGATTTGTTCATTTAATCCTGTCCCATTTCCCCATCATACCTGTTTTTAATGTTATGGATGGAGTGTGTTTCTACAACCTGCTCCTTGAAGTCATTCCATTTGCTCACTACCGTTACGCTAAAAGGCAACTTGCTAATATCTCTGACACATCTTTGTTTAAAGCTTCCATCCGTGTTCTGTTGGTAATCCTTGTAAACATTTACACTCTTTTTCCCCCAGCCTGTCAATCCCCCCTAAGTATTTTATACGTCTGTATCATGTCCTCCCATCTTCTTCCATCTTTATAACGTCGTCAGGTTTAGTTCATTCGGTCTCTTCATACTTCATCCCTCGCAACTCTGGGACGAGTCTTGTTGCAAACGTGTGTGTGTGTGTGTGTGTGTGTGTGTGTGTGTGTGTGTGTGTGTGTGTGTGTGTGTGTGTGTGTGTGTGTGTGTTAGGCTTCATGGCTCGCGCTCAACAAAAGCCTAGTCCCTGTGTGTGTGTAGCGTTCAAGTAATTAATTACCTGCGTCGAGTTTAGAGTTAGGAAGAACGTGACACTGTGTGTTGGTCTGTTCAGTCATCCTAAGTGAGAACAATGATGCTACGTCGAAAGTGAAAGGTGTTCACACATTAGGGACTTTGAGGGGAGCACCGAGGGTGTTGTGGCCACATACAAGTGTGAATGGCACCTTGCACTCAAGTGTGTTATTCTGAGACGAGGGGAACACACACTATCACTCGGTGATGTATGATAGGTTAAGTAATAATTGTAAATACGAAGCAATAAGATGCTTATCTTAACATACTAAGAAGGTTAGGTGAGGTCGGTGTTTTCTATGAAGCTTTTCAAGGTAAACTAAAATATTCACAATCAATTAGTATGTCACATATGCACTTATTAAATAAGCCAATATTGACAGTAAGCAAGTGCGTGAACGGGTTGCTTAAGTCCACCTGTAGTAATTAGCACACACACACACACACACACACACACACACACACACACACACACACACACACACACACACACACACACACACACACACACACACGTACGCGGTCATCAGCTTCGTACCAAACCTTGCCCGAAACGCTGTGCGTATTAGTGGCTTTAGGTATTATATTTACTAGCTCTATCTGTAAATCCAACTTTGTTTGTAACTCATCTTCTATGTATGTACTTTAACTGAATAAAAATTAGAATTTTTGAATTTTGAATACAAGCGACCAAGGCACTGAATTCCCGCGTACCGGCGCCACAGTCGTTAGGCTATTTCCTTCACCATTGTTTGGGGAAATGTGTCGAGGGAGCCGGGAAGGACTGTATTAGAGGCGAGAATGTGTAGCGTTCCTTGATGATTTCACCCTAGCAAAGGGTGTATCCTTTGTATCCTTTGTATCCTCCAAAGGATACCTGATCAACCAGGCTGTGACTCATACGTCAGGCTGCGAGCAGCCGCGTCTAACAGCCTGGTTGATCAGTCCAGCAACCAGGAGGCCTGGTCGACGACCGGGCCGCGGGGACACTAAGCCCCGGAAGCACCTCAAGGTAGCAAATCCAGGCAGAACAACCAGTTGTTTTAGTAAGGTTTTCCTAGAGGCTGGAAGGATATGAAGGGGCAGTAAGAGCAATTACCCCTGGGTTGTTGTTGTTGTTATAGATTCAGCTACTCGGAACAAGTTCCAAGTAGCACGGGCTATGGTGAGCCCGTAAACTAGGGCTCTACCCCTGGGCTAGAGAAGAGCTGGGCATAGGTGTCTGGCACAGGAGTAGGTTGTATATGAGGCTGCTTGGTGAGGTAGCGGGACGAACACAGGGTGTAGTCGCACCTCCACAGATCTCCAGTATCAGCTATTGATACTGGTAATGGCTCCAAAGGGCTCCCACTTACGGGCTATTCGTGCCCGTGCCGCCTTTTGGGTGGTTTAATCATCATCAATCAAATCAATCGAGGTAGCGGGTCCTCACCAGGCTTCCCTCAAGACCTTAGAGGGTCAGTGAGAACTAAGCAGCTCGTAAGTGCTAAATGGGGGATAATTTTGTGATTAGTGATGCTAATCTCGACGGTTCTCGAGCAAGCGAGCCGAGAACAAAGTTCAAGTCCACTCTTAGTTTCTACGACGTGGAGTGAATTAACAAGGATTACCCTTTCCATTCCTCTGTATCGTCACTAACAATTGACATGCGGCTCTCGTACGAGGGCAGCAACAAATTAGATTCCCGGGTCGCCCATGACGGCCTGAGAGAATTGTTCCCTGGGGTGAACAGAGTCCCCAGGCTGAGTATCACGTGTGTTTGTCTAGTACATCTCTTCTTGGGCTGGGAGGCCCAAGAAGAGGGGCCCAGAATTAATTTGCCCCTTGCCTTGTTGTACCTGTTGCTTTACAAATTAACTATCCGAATATTTGATGTCGTGTTGACCATCCGCCATTCCTCAACTTGGCTCCACTGTCCACTGCTGAAAGTTAGACATACCCCCCCCCCCCTCACTCTTAAAGAGTTCCCGGTTGCCCATATTATCTGAGAGTTAAAGAGAGTCCCCCCTTCTGTTGATGGACGTTTTCAAAACATCTCCAGTCTCGAGAGCAGTGGAAATGTCTGTTCTGAGGGCGAGGGTACCAGACTTTTCGCTATGCACCCACCAGTAGCCACACTATTTTTAAGGAAGCCTGGAACAGTCGTAGAGGAAGCCTGGAACAGTCGTGGAGGAAGCCTGGAACAGTCATGGTGGAAGCCTGGAACAGTCATGGTGGAAGCCTGGAACAGTCGTGGAGGAAGCCTGGAACAGTCGTAGAGGAAGCCTGGAACAGTCGTGGAGGAAGCCTGGAACAGTCGTGGAGGAAGCCTGGAACAGTCGTGGAGGAAGCCTGGAACAGTCGTGGAGGAAGCCTGGAACAGTCGTGGAGGAAGCCTGGAACAGTCGTGGAGGAAGCCTAGAACAGTCGTGGAGGAAGCCTGGAACAGTCGTGGAGGAAGCCTGGAACAGTCGTGGAGGAAGCCTGGAACAGTTGTGGAGGAAGCCTGGAACAGTCGTGGAGGAAGCCTGGATCGTTCGTGGAGGAAGCCTAGAACAGTCGTGGAGGAAGCCTGGAACAGTCGTGGAGGAAGCCTGGAACAGTCGTGGAGGAAGCCTGGAACAGTCGTGGAGGAAGCCTGGAACAGTCGTGGAGGAAGCCTGGAACAGTCGTGGAGGAAGCCTGGAACAGTCGTGGAGGAAGCCTGGAACAGTCGTGGAGGAAGCCTGGAACAGTCGTGGAGGAAGCCTGGAACAGTCGTGGAGGAAGCCTGGAACAGTCGTGGAGGAAGCCTGGAACAGTCGTGGAGGAAGCCTGGAACAGTCGTGGAGGAAGCCTGGAACAGTCGTGGAGGAAGCCTGGAACAGTCGTGGAGGAAGCCTGGAACAGTCGTGGAGGAAGCCTGGAACAGTCGTGGAGGAAGCCTGGAACAGTCGTGGAGGAAGCCTAAACAGTCGTGGAGGAAACCTGGAACAGTCGTGGAGGAAGCCTGGAACAGTCGTAGAGGAAGCCTGGAACAGTCGTGGAGGAAGCCTGGAACAGTCGTGGAGGAAGCCTAAACAGTCGTGGAGGAAGCCTAAACAGTCGTGGAGGAAGCCTGGAACAGTCGTGGAGGAAGCCTGGAACAGTCGTGGAGGAAGCCTGGAACAGTCGTGGAGGAAGCCTAAACAGTCGTGGAGGAAGCCTGGAACAGTCGTGGAGGAAGCCTGGAACAGTCGTGGAGGAAGCCTGGAACAGTCGTGGAGGAAGCCTGGAACAGTCGTGGAGGAAGCCTGGAACAGTCGTGGAGGAAGCCTGGAACAGTCGTGGAGGAAGCCTGGAACAGTCGTGGAGGAAGCCTGGAACAGTCGTGGAGGAAGCCTGGAACAGTCGTGGAGGAAGCCTGGAACAGTCGTGGAGGAAGCCTGGAACAGTCGTGGAGGAAGCCTAAACAGTCGTGGAGGAAGCCTGGAACAGTCGTGGAGGAAGCCTGGAACAGTCGTGGAGGAAGCCTGGAACAGTCGTGGAGGAAGCCTGGAACAGTCGTGGAGGAAGCCTGGAACAGTCGTGGAGGAAGCCTGGAACAGTCGTGGAGGAAGCCTGGAACAGTCGTGGAGGAAGCCTAAAGCCGAGTTACAAAGAAATTTCATCTTAGCCGCCTCGCATGGGCCAATTAACCTTCTGCAGTTACCTCCATGTTATGAGTGAGGAGCCGAGTCACGGAGGGAGAGGAGGGAAGGAGGTAGGGAAGAGGAGGGGGCGGAGGAGACTGGTCATGCACCACTGCCCATGGCAACCCAGCCTCTCCCCCCCCCCCATGTTATAGCTCTCTTCAAGGCCACGTTACAATGGTGACGGTACTGGACCTCAGCTCACGGCCACGATACAGCTCCTCAGCCCCGCCTCATCACCACGTAGGCGAGAGTCGCTATAAATCCACAAGGGCCGTGATGAGGGTTCGAACCTACGTCCGAGAGGATCCCAGGCGCGCCTTAATCGACTGTGCTACGACATGGTTAAAAGAATTGCAACCGGGAGTTCAACTGGCCTCACACGGGTCCTGCAGCCTCTCCGAGACACAAACCAGGATTTTACACAATTCCTCCCATGCACCCGGGCTCTGTCAATAAGCTATTCTACCTTTTCGCGCTTACTTCATTACACACAAAAATCACAATAGCCTGATGCATCAAATGAACAAATGATGCATCAAATGAACAGACATCAAGTTGTTCATTTGATGCATCAGGCTATTGTAATTTTTGTGTGTAAGAAAGTCGGTAACCACAACAGACTAACGCACTTGCTAGTTTCCAAGCGATGCAAGTCTTCACGCCTAGAATATATCCTAAACTCTAGACGAATGCACCGTATGCACCACCTATCCCCTGGTCCCGATATACAGGCTTCGTTTGCACACTGTGCAGCGCAGTCGTTACCTAAATGTCCCTGGGTCGATTTCCGCGGCAGGTTTCCTGTCACCTGATGCCTCTTGTCATGACAATAGGGGAACCATACATATTGTTATGACAACATGTACAGTTCCCCTCTATTGTCATAACAGAATCGCCGAGACGTCTACCAGTGTTTCCTCTGGCGTCATACTGGCATAGGTCTGAGTAGGGCGATGACGAGAACTATTAATTTGTATAAACTTTATTTGTATTATTTATTGAAGACTTGAAAGTTCCATATCACACAAGTGTTCATTCCAAATAGATAACGACAACTTATATGGGGAGTGTGGGGTGATGGTGCTCTCAATGGGGGCCATTATGGAGAATGGGTTCGGGATGAATGGCAAGTTATACAATGGCAAATCAAAATCTCACTCGTAACAATAGTTTTGTATTGTTTATGAATAAACAAAGTTAAATTGACAGTCCTGCGGGTTGGCGAGGCTGATTAGTATATTTTTAATCAAAATATATATATGTGTCGAGGAACAGAATAAGAGGCTGAATGACAAATATTGAGAGATGGATAAAGCAATGGTTTAGCTGTAGGACAAGCGAGAGGGAAGCGTGTATCAGCGGCCACAAGTCTCAAACTCCACTAACATGTTGTAATTTTTTTCGCTTCAGATGAGCCGGAGTCGACCGAGGAGGACCCATCTTAACACAGGACCCCCACAGCCGCCCATGACAGCAGCCGCCCACCACACCATTTTATGAACATGGTGCGGAAGACACAATACTGAATGCACATAAATGCAGGCGGGGTTTTTTTCAAGACAAGCTCATGGTGTGTGTATAGTCACCTGTTAAATGTGTATTTTGTGCCAAAACAGTAAACCGACTGAAGAAAATAAGCGATTGATGTGTGTGTATCTTGGCCGTAGCGTCGTGTGGTCTAGCTGTGTAAACACCAGGGGTTATACAGCGCGCCAAGTTCTTCACTAGGATGTGTGTCCAGTCTGTGTAGTGGTGGGGTGTAGTGAGGGTGCTGGGTGTTGTCCCGTCTCCCGCCCGACGCCCTTGGCCCTGCTGTAGCCGCCCTCGTGGAGGTGTGGGCGGCGGGTGGCGACCTTGTCTCGTATTGTATAAGAAACTTGTAATTAGCATACGTGTGATCAGTGATTAAATACAGTATAGGTATAAATATTTACACTTGGCAGTGAAAATGCTTTGATAACTCTTCAATAAAGTTTAGCTGGAATAATGGTTATTAGTGTTTGTGTATTGTGAGAGCGAGCGAGGACCTTACCGCCCAGGCCAGCATCATGACCAGCAAGTGGAGTCTGATGAGTGTTGTGAAGCTCCTCAGGAAACCATCCAGAAGGTCAGTTTCCTGCCTCATCTATTCATATAAATCATATTTTGTCCTCCTCAATGTCTCGCTGGTCATGTCCATGGATGATTTTGTTATATAGGAGGTGAGCTCTTGGCCCAATTGTCTTATTCTTGCATTGCAGATGAAGAGTCACAATGCAGGCGATGAGTCACAATAACGTGGCTAAATCTTCACCTTCTTCACCGTCCCTTCACCTTCTAGTGTGTGGTCTGGTCAACAAGAGTCACAATAACGTGGCTGAAGAATGTTGACCAAACCACACACTAGAAATTGAAGAGACGACGACGTTTCGGTCCATCCTGGACCATCATCATATCTTCAATTTCTAATATGTGGTTTGGTCAACATTCTTGCATTGTTAAAGTATCTTTCTACTTGTGTGTTAACGATGGGAGTCCCACTGAGAGCTGTCCAACAGCGCAATCATTGCGCTGTTAGGCTGCGTTTTGAAAACCCATCGAGCGTCATTAGCTATATTGATGATCTATACCACTGGGTATACTAACACCCAGATTATTTCTAACTGTATTACACACTTCAGGATGTAGTCTTAGACACTTCAGCTGCGAGAACAATGATCTACAATTTCCGTCCACCAGGACAGTGAGGAACAATTCGTAAATATGCAGCTGTATATTCCAATCTATAAGAAGGAAATTACAGCAATTACTAAGAATAATATAATAGTTTACTATATTATGTACTATAATATAGATTATAATACTAATATAGATTATTAGTACGAATTTCTCAAATTCGTACTAAAACTACAAAAAAAATACTAAAAATTCAATTAAAAAACATACCCTTTTTTTAAGAAAATGTGAGCAAATAAATAAAAGGTTCTTTATTCCACGATATTTACCATCGAAAATTTCGAACAGGGTAAAATATAAAAACCGAAAACGTTAAGGATAATTCATATAGCCAAATGAAGGTGTTATCGCCACAAGAACAACACGACACAACCCCCACGGCTGTTAAAATAAGCGACCCGACGTTAAAACAAGTTAAATTCTTAAGTTAATACAAAGTAATTGAACAATATTTCAAGGTAAGGTTGGAAAACTTCTTTTGTTAAGTATCCGGAGGCTTTACTAATGTGAGGTTGGACTCTATTCGCAAATCAAATCAAATTTTAATTCAGGTAACATACATAGAAGATTAGTTACAAACATAATGTTGGATTTATAGATAGAGCTAGAACATACAATACCTAAAGCCTAGCGTTTACGCATAGCGTTTCGGGCATACTTGACCGGTAGCTTCATATAGCGTAGCCCAGCATTAAGGCTAGATGCAATTTCAATTCAATTTCTTTATTATGCACCCCATACCCATCCCGTGGACGGTGGTGTAAAGGATTACAGAGGCACATAATCGGTTCAGGAACTGAACCCTCTAGTTCGTTTAGCTAAGCAAATAACAATCTTTTGATGCTAGTTACACAATTTAATACCAGGAGTGATTTCTCACGCTCTTAATTTTTTTAATTTTGCCTAGAGGGGCGAGTTTATTGGGCAGCGCCACTCATCTTGTGAGTGGACACACCGCCATAGCAGCATGTACAACACTCCCCAAAAGGAAGAAAACCCGCTGGGTTGTTCATCTTGTCACTTGTACCCAGACACAGCTGGGATCTCACGCTCTTATCATGTTTATATTTGCAAGTGTACAAATATATTAGTCAACTCAAGCATTCAACAAGCAGGAGTAACTGTGGCAGAGGACGACAATGGCATACTCCGGTTGTGGTGTGTATTTGTTCCCACAGAGGTCATCACCTTAGTCTTTTTATGAGTCGTAGCCTAAGCCAAGCGGTTAAGCCGGCGTTCGTCGTGTTCACTGTTGTCTTCCGCTTGTGGTCCCTCCACGGGCGGTGTGTGTGCTCTGTTTCCCTTGCTTTTTTTCACAGGTTTACTGCTCCTGCGTGAAATGTGTGTGTGTACCGAGGCTCGGGTATGGGTAAGGCTCGGGGTAAGACTTGGGTAAGGCAGACACGTGAGGGAAGTGGGTGTGTGAGGTGGAGCTGCCGACCTCTTTCCTTACCCAGTCATTATATTTCATCATACAACTAAACTTTCATCTCGGCATACATACACACGCGCCTTCACACACAACCATACGTGAAATCATGTACGTTCGGTCATCTTCAATCACTCACATTCAGTCATGTACTTAAATGCAACATCATACACACAAACTCACATATACAGTCTCATACATAAACACATCCTTATACACACACACACACACACACACACACACACACACACACACACACACACACACACACACACACACACACACACACACTCAACCCCCGCAAGCACAATTAGGTGAGTACAATTAGGTGAGTACACACACATACGTTCAAATATTCACAGGAATCGTTCATGACCCTGTATACCACTTACGTCTGACCAGTCATGGAGTATGCAGTTCCAACCTGGAATCCATACCTAGTTAAACACAAGACAAAGTTAAAGAACATTCAGAGGTATGCCACCAGACTAGTCCTAGAACTGAGAGGTATGAGCTACGAGGAAAGGCTACGGGAGCTAAACCTCACCTCCCTGGAAGACAGAAGAGTAAGGGGAGACATGATAACCACCTACAAAATTCTCAGGGGAATTGACAGGGTGAACAAAGACAAACTATTTAGCACGGGTGGAACACGAACAAGGGGACACAAGTGAAAACTTCATACCCAAATGAGCCACAGAGACATTAGAAATAATGTTTTCAGTGTCAGAGTAGTTAACAGGTGGAATGCATTAGGCAGTGATGTGGTAGAGGCTGACTCCATACACAGTTTCAAATGTAGATTTGATTGAGCCCAATAGGCTCCAGAATCTGTAGCCTAGTTGATTGACAGCTGAGAGACGGGACCAAAGAGCCAAAGCTCAACTAGGTGAGTACAATAACCTGGACAGTTTTGTTAAGGATATCCTCAAACAAGAAAATTATGTTGTCTGGGGATCTGCCTATGTAAACAACTTGAAAGCAGTAAGAGCAAAACGAATTTGACTCCATCTGATTTTGGGTCATATCAAATTTAATCTGAGATTTGGGTCCTTGACACTGTAGGAAGACGGCCTCCTGGAACACTGTGTTCCAGGATTCTCCTGGAACTTCTGGTGACTCCTGAATCCAGGTTCCAGGAACACTGTGTAGCAGCTGTGACCCCCTGGAACACTTGTGTTCTAGGATTATCCGTGTGTATTACAGAGGTTGCACCAACCAGCCACCCAGCCCTCCATGCAACTCACTAACGTAGCACAACACTAACGACCGCTCCAGCAGTCACCCACCTATTACAGTCTTCACCTGACCCCTCGGCCCACATTTTATGCTGGCTTCCTTCTCCGGCTGCTTCTGTGACCTCATCTGCGCCCCTTCTCCCTCAGTTGCCACATTTAATAATTAACTATTTTCCAGATTAACCCCCTTTCCCGTCTCTCTTACTCCTCTCCAATTCCTCCTCTCCCTCCCTCATTAATTGTGAGTGTTTTATATATTTTTGTGGGTTAACATGTTCTTATGGTATAACAAACCTTAAGTCCTCCGTGGATCAGTATTAGCACCCGGACTATTTCTTAAACTGTGTCAATGACTCAACAGATGGAGCAGAATTAGAAAGGATGAAAAGAGTTCCAAGAGGACCTGGAGGAACTAGGCCGCTAGTGTGAAGAATGTCTATATAACTCAAGTTCCAGCAAGTGCAGGGTCATAAGATTGGGAACGTCGGCGTGGAGACCCAAAGGTCAATACAAGCTGAAGGGAAAGACAATTGTTTGAGTCCCAAAAGTAAAGATAAATCAATGTTTTGGTGGGGTTAAAACCTGTCACTGGAGGCAGGACTCGGCAGGATTACACCACTGGCTTACACATCCCTGGCGAACATTAGCACAGTAGTAAGGATCCCGGACAAGAAGCCTTCAGGGTGTTGAACATTAATTATGTTAGACCAGTGTTAGTACATGTTGATGTTAAACACAGATCAAGTTGGTGTTGAACTCTGTTGAAGCTCTGCTGAAAAAAACGCAAAGCATAACTAGCGAAATTCCCTGACTTTATAGGACTAAAATTGAAATAACTGATATATTTTATTTATTTTTTTATTTATTTATATATGCAATAGTTTTGACATTTTTGTACAGCCACAAGCACGCGTAGCGTTTCGGGCAGGTCCTTAATCCTAATTTTCCCACACACACACATCCCCAGGAAGCAGCCCGTAGCGACTGTCTAACTCCCAGGTACCTATTTACTGTTAGATGAACAGAGGCATCAGGGTGAAAGAAACTCTGTTCAATTGTTTCCGCATCCGCCTGGGATAGAACACGGACCCTTAGGACTATGAACCCCGAGTGCTGTCCACCCAACCGTCAGGCCCCCACATACATAAACACACACGAAGGGATGAGGCAGCTAAAGCTATTCTCACCCTGTTCAGAGCAACGTGTTCTTATATATATATATATATATATATATATATATATATATATATATATATATATATATATATATATATATATATATATATATATATATATATATATATATATTGGTAGCAGTCTTTCCTGTAGACATATATTATTAAATATGACCGAAAAAGTAAGATTAATAATTCTAACACGAATTTTCTCAATCTTTCGTACATTACGCTTCACTGTTGGAGGTAAATCAAAAATCACTTCTCCAAAATTCATTTTTATTTCTAGTCTGACGCGACACGGGCGCGTTTCGTAAAACTTATTACATTTTCAGAGACTTCACAAATACACAACTGATTAGAACGTATCTCTGATTTTATATCTACATTTGAGTGAGGTGGGAAGGGTGATGTGGCATTAACACAAGACAGAACAGGAGGGGATATTAATAGGGTATTAAAAGTATCAACACAAGACAGAACAGAAACAATGGGTATTGAATAGAAGTGTTTGTAGAAAGCCTATTGGTCCATATTTCTTGATGCTTCTATATTGGAGCGGAGTCTTGAGGTGGGTAGAATATAGTTGTGCAATAATTGGCTGTTGATTGCTGGTGTTGACTTCTTGATGTGTAGTGCCAAACCATCGCCAGAGAAATCCTAGTAAACAACACAGAAATCATCGATAGATACAGCGATAGCAGGCGGCTTGACGTTTGCGAGGCACTACACATCAAGAAGTCAACACCAGCAATCAACAGCCAATTATTGCACAACTATATTCTACCCACCTCAAGACTCCGCTCCAATATAGAAGCATCAAGAAATATGGACCAATAGGCTTTCTACAAACACTTTTATTCAATACCCATTGTTTCTGTTCTGTCTTGTGTTGATACTTTTAATACCCTATTAATATCCCCTATTGTTCTGTCTTGTGTTAATGCCACATCACCCTTCCCACCTCACTCAAATGTAGATATAAAATCAGAGAAACGCAAGTTCTAATCAGTTGTGTATTTGTGAAGTCTTTAAAAATGTAATAAGTTTTACGAAACGCGCCCGTGTCGCGTCAGACTAGAAATAAAAAATGAATTTTGGAGAAGTGATTTTTGATTTACCTCCAACAGTGAAGCGTAATGTACGAAAGATTGAGAAAATTCGTGTTAGAATTATTAATCTTACTTTTTCGGTCATATTTAATAATATATATATATATATATATATATATATATATATATATATATATATATATATATATATATATATATATATATATATATGTCGTACCTAGTAGCCAGAACTCACTTCTCAGCCTACTATTCAAGGCCCGATTTGCCTAATAAGCCAAGTTTTCCTGAATTAATATATTTACTATAATTTTTTTCTTATGAAATGATAAAGCAACCCTTTTCTCTATGTATGAGGTCAATTTTTTTTATTGGAGTTAAAATTAACGTAGATATATGACCGAACCTAACCAACCCTACCTAACCTAACCTAACCTATATTTATCTGTAAGGTTAGGTTAGGTAGCCAAAAAAAGCTAGGTTAGGTTAGGTTAGGTAGGTTAGGTAGACGAAAAAACATTAATTCATGAAAACTTGGCTAATTAGGCAAATCGGGCCTTGCATAGTAGGCCGAAAAGTGCGTTCTGGCTACTAGGTACGACATATATATATATATATATATATATATATATATATATATATATATATATATATATATATATATATATATATATATATATATATATATATATATTATTTACACACATTACAAACACTCGACATATTACTTATCATTCTAGTTGAAATACATATACATTTCTTCCAGTATACACAGATACATGCAAATACTTTTATAACTAGATATAAATATATAGACATAAATAAATCAATAAAAAAAGAGGTTAACTTCGAGGAAAGGCTGAGGTAGCTATACCCCGCAATGCTGATAATAAAAGGGATTAAGAAAGATGACATGATCACAACATACAAGATTAGTTTAGGCTTTGACAAATCTGGAACAAATTAAAATTAATTTGATCAAAGGCAAGACGAGAGGGTATGGATAGAAGCTATGAAGGTATAGAAGACCCAGCTAGTGTAGCGAGGCGGCATGGAGGCAGTGGAGCCATATGCCATACATATTGCTTGGAGTGTGTAATAAAAAGCTAGAAGGAAGGCAGTCAGTGTATGCTAGAAGTCTTTTCTTTTAGTTTTGCAGGGATAGTTGTGCGTAGGTCCTATAAATACAAATACAAATGTTTATTCAGGTAAAGAACATACATACAAGGTGAGATACAAAACGTTGATGGATTTATAGATAGAGGAAGTACATGCAATGCCTAAAGCCACTATTACGCAAATCGTTTCGGGCAGAAACGGAAATAAGCCTCTGGCTGGCTTGCTAAGTATTACGCATTACTATCTTAGGCGGTGGATGAGTATTTATGACTTGTATGTTGCTTCAGTAAGGTCTTGCCTAACGTGGTTAACGATTTGTGTTTTGTATATAAAGGCTTCCTGCCCATCGTTCCATTACATTCTTAAACTCAATATTTTCTGCATTTTTTAATGGTGTAAGCATGCACAGTGTTTAAATTTTTAAACTTGTTTCATTCGAAACTATGATCCTACTTTGGGTCTTGCAGTTGCAGCCTAACTTTACATTGTTGCAAATTAATCAGTTGAAAGTTTAATAGGATTGTTTTTCTGTGCGAGTTTGCGGTCAATTGGAAGCCGTTTTCTGTGGTGATTCTGAAAGAAAATGATAAATTGGCGTACACTACTTTGATGGGATAACTTGTATATCTTAGAATGTTTAATCTATAATAAATAATAAATCAATGTTTATGCAGGTAAAAGTATATACATTCAAAATGAGTTACAAACAGAATGTTGAAGTTCTAGCAAGAGCTAGTTTTTAACTCTATCTAGTACACTAATACGTACAGCATTTCGTGCATCTACAGGTACAGTAGTTAATAATAATAATAATAATAATATATTATTATTATTTAAATATACAAATATACACACATATGATACATGAACAGTGGAGGATACATATACATGTATATTGCATGAAGCCGCTAATACGCAGTGCTTGTATTCAGATATAATATTTCGTGCCCTATACTGTACTCACCTAGTTGTGCTTGCGAGGGTTGAGCTCTGGCTCTTTGGTCCCGCCTCTCAACTGTCAATCAACTGTATTGGTCTTCCGTTGTCGGTGTCAGGAACGGTAATTAGGTAATCTCCTTTCCCCTATGATAACCACTGACCTTTCCCAGAATGTTATCCACAACCTATTTACCTATTTATAGGTAAATAGTTGGTACCTATTTACTGTTTGATATATAGAGGCGCCAGGCGAAAGAAGATGTTGCCTAAACGCTTCTGTCCTGCCGCGGGGATTGAACTCGGTTGCGATCCAACGACGTAGACCATTGCGCTGCAGGAACCTCGAATGAGCTAGTGTAGGAGGATCGGCTAAACTGTTTTTGAAGTATATATTTATGCTGCCTTTTCCCCAGACCAGATGATCACGTCAATTAACTGATAAGTTTAACGTTATCATGAACCAATATATACCGGTTCAATGGGTTATAAATCCATGGAACCGCCTACCCGCAGAAGCCCTAAATGCCAAGACATTACTGCACCTCAAAATCCAGTTGGAAAAATTTATGAAGAAAAATTAGGGACCTTTGGCAGGCCGCGGCTTCCTGTCCCCGTCGTGGCCACTAGATCGATGGTGGCCCCTCAGGTAAATTCAGATGCAGGGTACGAGAACTTCCTTACATTCCTTGGAACTCGAAGGAAAGTAATGTCTTCTTCTTCTACTTTGTTCTACTTTATCCTACTTTGTCCTACTTTGTTCTACTTTGTCTTACTTTGTCCTACTTTGTTCTACTTTGTAGTACTTTGTTCTGCTTTGTCCTACTTTGTATTACTTTGTCCTACTTTGTTCTACTCTGTAGTACTTTGTTCTACTTTGTCCTACTTTGTACTACTTTGTCCTACTTTGTCTTACTTTGTCCTACTTTGTTCTACTTTGTAGTACTTTGTTCTACTTTGTCCTACTTTGTACTACTTTGTCCTACTTTGTTCTACTGTTCTACTTTGTACTACTTTGTTCTACTTTGTACTACTTTGCCCTACTTTGTTCTACTTTGTACTACTTTGTACTACTTTGTCCTACTTTGTTCTACTTTGTTCTACTTTGTACTACTTTGTTCTACTTTGTACTACTTTGCCCTACTTTGTTCTACTTTGTACTACTTTGTTCTACTTTGTACTACTTTGCCCTACTTTGTTCTACTTTGTCCTTCTTTGTCCTACTTTGTCCTACTTTGTACTACTTTGTTCTACTTTGTTCTACTTTGTACTACTTTGTTCTACTTTGTCCTACTTTGTTCTACTGTTCTACTTTGTCCTACTTTGTACTACTTTGTCCTACTTTGTACTACTTTGTACTACTTTGTCCTACTTTGTCCTACTTTGTTCTACTGTTCTACTTTGTACTACTTTGTCCTACTTTGTACTACTTTGTCCTACTTTGTTCTACTTTGTACTACTTTGTTCTACTTTGTCCTACTTTGTTCTACTGTTCTACTTTGTCCTACTTTGTACTACTTTGTCCTACTTTGTACTACTTTGTACTACTTTGTCCTACTTTGTCCTACTTTGTTCTACTGTTCTACTTTGTACTACTTTGTCCTACTTTGTACTACTTTGTCCTACTTTGTTCTACTTTGTACTACTTTGTTCTACTTTGTCCTACTTTGTTCTACTGTTCTACTTTGTCCTACTTTGTACTACTTTGTCCTACTTTGTCCTACTTTGTTCTACTTTGTTCTACTTTGTACTACTTTGTTCTACTTTGTCCTACTTTGTTCTACTGTTCTACTTTGTCCTACTTTGTACTACTTTGTCCTACTTTGTACTACTTTGTACTACTTTGTCCTACTTTGTCCTACTTTGTACTACTTTGTCCTACTTTGTTCTACTTTGTACTACTTTGCCCTACTTTGTTCTACTTTGTACTACTTTGCCCTACTTTGTCCTACTTTGTACTACTTTGTTCTACTTTGTACTACTTTGTTCTACTTTGTCCTACTTTGTACTACTTTGTTCTACTGTTCTACTTTGTACTACTTTGTCCTACTTTGTCCTACTTTGTACTACTTTGTCCTACTTTGTTCTACTTTGTACTACTTTGCCCTACTTTGTTCTACTTTGTACTACTTTGCCCTACTTTGTCCTACTTTGTACTACTTTGTTCTACTTTGTACTACTTTGTTCTACTTTGTCCTACTTTGTCCTACTTTGTTCTACTTTGTCCTACTTTGTACTTTGTCCTACTTTGTTCTACTTTGTCCTACTTTGTTCTACTTTTTCCTACTTTGTCCTACTTTGTTCTACTTTGTTCTACATTGTACTACTTTGTTCTACTTTGCCCTACTTTTTTCTACTTTGTTCTACTTTGTCCTACTTTGTTCTACTTTATCCTACTTTGTTCTACTTTATACTACTTTGTTCTACTTTATCCTACTTTGTTCTACTTTGTCCTACTTTGTTCTACTTTGTCCTACTTTGTTAGTGGAGGCTTTGTGGTGTGTGGTAGTGGAGGTGTTGTGGTTGTGTGGTAGTGGCGGCGTTGCGGACGTGACAGTAGCAGTGACGATATTTATTGCTGGCGTGAAGGAGGAGGGTGGAGGAGGGGCGGTAATGGGGCACAGCAAAGCAGAGAGGCAGGAGTGAGGTGCACATTAGCTGTGGCGGTGAGCCTTGAAGAGTTGGGGTGGTGGGGGGACGCCCCAGGATACAGGGTACACCCCCCCCCCAGCCCACACCTGCTGCACTTGTAGGGCCTACATCTGCCGCTCTCAGGCTTGCCCTCGTCTCCTGCAGGTTTCTGGAGGACGCTGGCTCAGGGGACCCCATGCTCTGAAGGGGGACCCATGCTCTAAGGGGACCCATGCTCTGAGGGGGGGACCCCATGCTCTGCGGGGACCCATGCTCTGAGAGGGGACCCATGCTCTGAGGGGACCCATGCTCTGAGGGGGACCCATGCTCTGAGGGGACCCCATGCTCTGAGAGGGGACCCATGCTCTGAGGGGACCCATGCTCTGAGGACCCCATATATACATACATACATACATACATACATACATACATACATACATACATACATACATACATACATACATACATACATACATACATACATACATACATGCATACATACATACACAGGCCTACATTCATACATACCTACAAATGCAGTCATATTTACAATTACATATACATGCATACATATAATTATATCCATACGTACATAGGCTCACGTACGTATGTAAATGTACATACATGTATGTGTAATACATACATAACCCCCCCCCCCCCTCCGTACAGACGGGGTGCCCACCTTCAATGGTCGCCTTGACGACACTGTCAAATTCCTGTGTCGTTTCGGGTGACGGAAAAATGTATAGAGTTTCTGCAGGTAACACGTCACTGGTGAGGGGTGTGCACGTCACTGGTGAGTGGTGCACGTCACTGGTGAGTGGTGCACGTCACTGCTGAGTGGTGCACGTGACTGCTGAGTGGTGCACGTCACTGCTGAGTGGTGCACGTCACTGGTGAGTGGTGCACGTCACTGGTGAGTGGTGTACGTCACTGGTGAGGGGTGCACGTGACTGCTGAGTGGTGCACGTCACTGGTGAGTGGTGTGCACGTCAGTGGTGAGGGGTGCACGTCACTCTCCTGTAGGAGGGAATAAAAGAGCTGTCAGCGCGAATCAGCAGAAAGCAGAGTCAGCAGAGTCATATTTCCTCAGGTATAAGACCTGGTTAAGTTAAGGGCATACACGGAAGGGTTAGTATGAAGGGATAGGTTCGGGGGCTCGGTAAGGAATAGGGAAAGTGAAGGGTCTTAAGATGACGCGTCTAAGGACGAAGAAGTACTCCAAGAGGGATAAGATGGATGAGTCTAGCGGAACAAGGAGGCACTAGAGGAGGTCTACTGAGGGGTAGAGAGGAGGCTGGGAGGGAGAGAGAGGGAGGAGCTGCCAGTGACGGAGAGTTATGGAATAGATGGATGGGGTTGATGCCCGAGGGCGTTGCCTGAGGCAGGAAGCAGATAGCGTAAGGCCTTACAAGTGAGCAGGCTCCCAGTTGCCTGCCTGGCGAGGTATTTTAGCGGGAATAATTATAGGCAGAGGTTTCATGGTTCAGCAATATGGGGTTTGATGTCATTTTATGGGTGCATGGTGTCGTGTGCCATACCCAGATATGGGCATGGTGCCCATAGTCTACCAGCTGTATTATAAGGGCAAGGGTGCCCAAGTCTACCAGCTGTATCAAAAGGGCAAGGGTGCCCAGGTCTACCGGCTGGGCAAGGATGCCCAGGTCTACTAGGTGTGTTATATGGGGCAAGGGTGGATAGAATGAACATAGTCTGAGAATGGATTACTAAATGTAACACGTAGGGTTGTGTTTGATTGTGCATGTGGATTAGTTCCATTAAAGGTCAGAAAGATTATAGGTTAGTGTAGGATCATGGGTCAGTAGCCCTCTGGGTCAGTAGCCCTATTGGTCAGTAACCCTCTGGGTCAGTAACCCTCTGGGTCAGTAGCCCTCTGGGTCAGTAACCCTCTGGGTCAGTAACCCTCTGGGTCAGTAACCCACTGGGTCAGTAGCCCTCTGGGTCAGTAGTCCTCTGGGTCAGTAGCCCTCTGGGTCAGTAACCCTCTGGGTCAGTAGCCCTCTGGGTCAGTAACCCTCTGGGTCAGTAGCCCTCTAGGTCAGTAGCCCTCTGGGTCAGTAACCCTCTGGGTCAGTAGCCCTCTAGGTCAGTAGCCCTCTGGGTCAGTAACCCTCTGGGTCAGTAGCCCTCTAGGTCAGTAGCCCTCTGGGTCAGTAACCCTCTGGGTCAGTAACCCTCTAGGTCAGTAACCCTCTGGGTCAGTAACCCTCTGGGTCAGTAGCCCTCTGGGTCAGTAGCCCTCTGGGTCAGTAACCCTCTGGGTCAGTAACCCTCTGGGTCAGTAGCCCTCTGGGTCAGTAACCCTCTGGGTCAGTAGCCCTCTGGGTCAGTAGCCCTCTGGGTCAGTAGCCCTCTGGGTCAGTAACCTTCTGGGTCAGTAGCCCTCTGGGTCAGTAGCCCTCTGGGTCAGTAACCCTCTGGGTCAGTAACCCTCTGGGTCAGTAACCCTCTGGGTCAGTAGCCCTCTGGGTCAGTAACCCTCTGGGTCAGTAACCCTCTGGGTCAGTAACCCTCTGGGTCAGTAACCCTCTGGGTCAGTAGCCCTCTGGGTCAGTAGCCCTCTGGGTCAGTAGCCCTCTGGGTCAGTAACCCTCTGGGTCAGTAACCCTCTGGGTCAGTAGCCCTCTGGGTCAGTAACCCTCTGGGTCAGTAACCCTCTGGGTCAGTAACCCTCTGGGTCAGTAGCCCTCTGGGTCAGTAGCCCTCTGGGTCAGTAACCCTCTGGGTCAGTAGCCCTCTGAGTCAGCTGCTGCAGGTAAATAGTTCAAGGTTTTAACTTTGGAACAAGTTGACAAATATAAGCTGAATCCTTAGTAGTGAATGAAAGTTGTGGAATGTTTTGAACAAATCTTGCTTTATATATATATATATATATATATATATATATATATATATATATATATATATATATATATATATATATATAACACGCGTGTTATATATATATATGAAGCATTATGGAGCAAAACTAAAAAAAATCGGATTTCCATTTTGTTTCGTTCCTTTACTATTATATATTGGTGAAAATCTTAGCAAGACGATGATTTATTAATAATATAACAACAATTGTAGGAGGTACTGTATTTTGTCTTAGTACAAATGTAGCTAAGAATATACAGTAGGGGTCCCTGGTGGAATGAGACAAGTGGGGGATGAGGACATAAAACCACATCATTCCTCATCACTGTCACAATTATGACACCTTAAATATTATCTTAAACATAAGGCTGCCCCCGCCCCCCCCCCCCTCCACCACCATCCCCCTACTGTGAAATTACTCTCGACTGTTACCGTGACTGGTAGAGAAGATTACCAGTCACAGTTGAGTTAGGTTAGGTTAATTACCCTAAGTGGTTGGGCACACTACCTCAACACCTGCCTGATGCAACTTGTCCCCCAATCAATCACACCTGCACAGGGGCAGAAGAAGGGCAGTGAGATCTAATTATTCACAAATATTCAAATAATTCATCCTAATTCGGCACTCGTGATAATTACTCCTTAACGGCTTGAAGGGATATAATTCAACAGGTAAATAATTTTAGTGCTACCTGGAACAAAAAGTTCCAAGTAGCACGGGCTATGGTGAGCCCGTAGGGATGCTTGTGATATTAGCCCATAAGGAACAAGTACTCAGTCACTACGCAGATGTGATACAATCTGTATCAGTTCATACATTAGAAATATTTTTTTTCCAGCCAACACACACAAGACATAAAGAAATTTTCAGTGTCAGAGTAGTTAACAGTTTTTTTTTAGATTTTGCCCCGAGGGGTGCCCCGAGGGGCGAGTTTATTGGGCAGCGGCACTCATCCTGTGAGTGGACACACCGCCATAGTGACAGTATTGGGCAGCGCCACTCATCCTGTGAGTGGACACACCGCCATAGTGACAGTATTGGGCAGCGTCACTCATCCTGCGAGTGGACACACCGCCATAGTGACAGTATTGGGCAGCGTCACTCATCCTGCGAGTGGACACACCGCCATAGTGACAGTATTGGGCAGCGCCACTCATCCTGTGAGTGGACACACCGCCATAGTGACAGTATTGGGCAGCGCCACTCATCCTGTGAGTGGACACACCACCATAGTGACAGTATTGGGCAGCGCCACTCATCCTGTGAGTGGACACACCGCCATAGCAGCATGTACAACACTCCCCAATAGGAAGAAAACCCGCTGGGTTGTCCATCCTCTTAGGGAGAAGCATCTCCCTAAAATTTGATGTCCTCCTCTCCTCCCTGGGGTGGGGGTGTGGGACTTAAGGCGCTGCTCCACCTTCATGAAGAAAGGAGAAAAGGTGGTCACTCCTCAAGTGAGGTGACCCGTCCATTACTACAAGGACAGGTGTCACCTAGTGGAGTGAGAGACAACTGTGGGATGAGGACAGAGGTCTTAATACGAGCCCCGCGGGCCAGGCCAGAAGGTCATAAACACTATGGCAGGAAAACGTTGAGAGGGCGGTTGAGTCGTTCATGGCAACTAAAGTGCGCGGGGAGAGGCTTCCTCTAGTAAATTTGTATTTCTGACACTTGAGCAACACTTTGTTGCTCAAGTGTGAGCTTGTGTGTTACTTGCTAGGTTAATATTAGACACTTGCTAGGGTAAATAGATGAGTTCACCTGCGACTTCTGGTATCCTCCATTACCACCGGTATGAAGGCGGCTGTCTGACGTATGATACTTTTTTTCCTTTGGGGGAGTGAAACAGGGAAATGTACATTACGCAATATGCACATCTGACGTGCATTTTTATTATATATTTTTTTCTAATTTAATATTTACTAAGTAATTAGGAAATATAAACTAACATTGAGTGATGCATAGAGAATGTTAGAAGCCGTATGTGGTGCAGTACGTTTCTCCGTGGCAGTTGCCCGGCAGCACCCGCTCAAAGCATAATATGGTGTGTGAAGTGGACGGCGAGTTTAACCGCTGCTCCTTTTTTAATGTTTATAAGTGAATTACTATGAGTTTGAGAGTGATTGTGTGCCTAGTGAATAGATGATATCAATTAGTGTTATTGTGCCTCTTTAAATGTTAACTTGGCAGTGAAGATGGTGAGTGACAAGCCGAAAAAGGTGCTGGGATTCTTGAGGTCCCGCACCGCCAGGCGGGAACGCGACACCTCCAAGAACAGGTAAAGCTCTTTATCTCAAGTTTTTCAACCATTTAGGCTCTTTTGGGGGCGACGGGCATGCATGGTGGAAGGGTGTAAGAGTGTGGAGACCGCGTGGTGTGTGTGGAGGCGGGAGAACTCCTCCAAGGTGAGAACACCTCCTCCAAGACGGCCCAAGACCCGACAGGTCACCGCCAAGATCACCACTTTTGGTAGCATTAAACATTAGCGTTATGTACATTCTTCCCACTGGAAGCATTGCTTAGCATCACTGGATGCTCCTTGCCAGGGGTGCATAGTCAATATTAATCTTAACTACACCTTTACCTTGTGTTTTGAGATGTATAACACCCTTATATCCCTCTGATAATTAACGTCTTGTCGGTGCTTCGGGAAATGTTGACTGGTTGTTCCCCTTGCAGTCAAAGTATCGGATAAGGATGGTGTGTCGACTGCAGCCAAGACGTTGTTGAGGAAGCTTGGGGGGTGTAGCTGTCATTGACTTCAGCCTGGCCTGGGGTGAGGTAGCCCAAACGCCACGGTTCTTCCTCCACATTGTCTTGGGGGACCGTGTCTTGGGGGGGACCGTATCGGTAGTACAGTTGGGTTCGACTCGGTCGGGAATCCCGGGTTCGAATCCCGGGCAGGACAGAAATGGTTGGGCACGTTTCCTTTCATCTATTACATCTGTTCACCTAGCAGTGTATAGGTACGCATTCTGGGGAAGGCAAGTAGTTCGGTCTTGAGGGAACTGTCGCCAAACTGCATATGGGGACACATTTGAAAATATAAATTATGAAAGAATACATATTTAGTCAATTGCAAGTTTTCCTTTGAATGCTCTTTATTCTCTTCTCCGAGACTATGGCCCCTACAATTGCACCAGAGGTGGTACCCCTAAATAAGTATAACAGATTAAATGAAATAATGGTTAAATTCCTAAGGTTTAGAATTGACGTTAGCAGCACGTGTTAAAAATCATTTTATGAGTTAAGTGTTGAATGTTTCCAGAACAAAATTGGTCGGGCAGACGCCTGGTAAGTGGGGAAACGCAGATAAACTCGAAATTTTAGTTTATTTGATTATTATTTAAGAAATGCAGTATGGCAAATGTATTTGAGCGATACATGTGCGGTCAAAAAGAATTTGAACATATATATTAATTTAGTCTTCGTTAATTTAAATTAGCCTATTGACAGCCATAATGACAAAACCTATTGTCATAATAACATACAGCCATCATGACATAAAGCCTAATGACAAATTTATTTAGCCTATGGTGGCTTGATTAGGCTTTGGCAGGGAAGAAACTAGGCAATCGCTTTCTTTTGCGATAGTTTGGTCTCATGGGTTGTACATACACTCGGCTGGGAGACACACACACACACTTCAACTGAAGACGTAATATTTGTGTGGTGTATGGAGGAAGAGTTATCAAGTCCTGTTTTTTTACAAGTGTTCAGATCACTTTAAAAAAACGTCCCCACCCAACATACGTTAATGTATTTTGTTTAAAGGAAGAGCCGTACGCAATACTTAGATTGATGTCAGTTGCGGTAGCGGGGAGTGATGATGATTCTAGTATACAATCAAGGCAGAGATGTAACCAAAGGTGATGTCCACCTCTCTGCTAGGCTGTATGATAGGAGATATCAACGTTTAAAACAAACCTCGAGCGGCTTGGTCAGGAACGGGGCCTCGGGGACGCTGGGGCCCGAAATCATAGCAAGGAAAGGTACCAAACACGGCCATAAGGTAAGAGTGAAAGAGTTAAGATCAGGAGGCGTGGCAGCAGGTGGTGGGGCAGGACTGGACGGCCGGAAGTGACTGCTGCTGAAGCACCTTGAGGGAGGACGCAGCAGCACGCTCTAGGTCAAGTGGCGGCGGTGCTGCTGCTGCTGAAGAAGCACCACCAAGGGTTGAGGGGGGACGTAAACGTTTGGTTAAGTAGTGGTGGTTCTCCTGCTGCTGGAGAAGGTGGTGGGCTGGTGCTGGGGGCACACGTACACATGAGGGGAAGGCAGCAGCATCTCATACATGTGAGGGGAACTCGGCATCCTGTATACACGACCTGAGGGCAAGGCCACATTTCTGCACATATGACGTGTGAGGGGGGGAGGGCTATATTCTACATGACGTGTGAGGGGGGAGGGCTACACTCTACATGACGTGTGAGGGGGGGAGGGCTACACTCTACATGACGTGTGAGGGGGGGAGGGCTACACTCTACATGACGTGTGAGGGGGAGAGCTACAGTGCACACGTAACATTCAGGAGAAGCTCTATATTTTGCACATTGATGCGGCATACCTGCTTGTCTCCGAAGCCAGACATAGACATATAAGCATACTAAATAAGGGTAGATATCAAAATTCTGTGGATTCCTTCTCACATTGGCCTGCAGGAACATGACAAAGTTGACGCCCTTGCTAAGGCTGCAGTAAATAGTGTTGAACGGAATCTTGAGTTATCAAATAGGTCCCTTAAAAGTGTCATTCGACAGAAACTCTTGGGCGAATTTGAAGAAAGCAAAATAGTGCAAACTGGGACTAACAGGTCCATTGTTCGCCATAATGAAATGTGTGAAGTAAAACATGTGTATGGGGCAAGTAACAAAGTCAGTAGACTAACAGATGTTGTCACAGCTCGTATAAGACTTGGCTACAAGTATCTCTGGCAGTTGGGCTTGTATAGGGATCTAGATGAAGTAAAGTGTGTGGACAAAGACAGGGACACACACTCGAACACTATATCTTGGATTGTAGTAAAATTGAGTCATTTAGAGATAAATCTAAACTTACGCTGTATGTTATGGCAAACCATCTTATTACTAAGGATACAATACCTGAAATCCTTGCACTGTATCCATATTTTGCTTCCAGTAGATAAACGACATATGAGATTAAGAAACAAGTAGTGTATTGTGAAGACTAATAAAAACAAGAAAGCAGCTCCCCTATGACTAATATTTCCATTGCCATTCTCAAACAATTATGTGTTAGCGATAAGACCTACCATTAATGTATAATGATTTACTGTAAGTACAGTTACAGCCCCGCTCCTGTGCCAAGAAAGTCCACTACGGGCTCGCCATAGCCCGTGCTACTTGCAGCTTTAGTTCAGAGTAGGTGAATCCTAAAACAAATAACTACTGTCAATATATAGTTCTTGAAATATAACGTTCTCTGCAACTAGCTGACATTGTAATTATAAGGTGTGAAGGACAGATGAAATTGTTAATGTAATAATCTCCGTTGAGGTCTGATGAAGACCTTTTGTGCCCTCTGTAATCCTTATTGCGCTACCGCCGGTAGCGCAATTAGGATTGCGCTACTCCCCCCTCAAGGGAGCCGGTCGGCCGAGCGGACAGCACACTGGACTTGTGATCCTGGGTTCGATCCCAGGCGCCGGCGAGAAACAATGGGCAAAAGTTTCTTTCACCCTATGCCCCTGTTACCTAGCAGTAAAAATAGGTACCTGGGTGTTAGTCAGCTGTCACGGGCTGCTTCCTGGGGGTGGAGGCCTGGTCGAGGACCGGGCCGCGGGGACACTAAAAAAGCCCCGAAATCATCTCAAGATAACCGCTCACAGGATGAGTATAGGGTGGGGACCGACTTGAGAGATTTATTTTTGTTTAATTTACATGAATTTATATAGTGTTTATACTTGCATTAATTTATATATTTCGATAGCAATTTGTATGATGTTTAGCGGACTGTGTTTTTGCAATATTCTCACAAATCGACTCCTTGCACATTAGGGGAGGGGTCATATTAAATTTATATATATGCAGCCAATCAAACTACAGTATTTAACTACGTATATTAGTAATGAAATTTTGGAGGTCTTCTCTTATTGTATGGTAGGCTTAGTCCACCAGGTATAAACGAGGATGATGACACCAAATCATCCTCGTGGTTGAGGATTAGTACATCCACCATGTACTGGTGTACCAAGTAACTGTACTGCTTCCTCTTCTACACCTGTCAAAGGGCATTAGCTGTAAAGCCGAAATCCTATATATATGACAGCTATATCAGAGGAAACATTTGTATATTATAAGAGATAAAGACCAAGGAATAATTACCTGGGGTTGAGTCGGCAACCTGTCCTCTTAAAAATAACGTCGCTTTTGGCCGTTTACCCGTATGGCCGAAAGTGGACATAATTTGAAAATGAAAAAAAAATAATGAAAATAAATGAGATTTTTTTTGTCAACAACAGTAAGTTAAGGGTCCTCTGGTAGGTTAGGTGGGCAGGAAATTCTCATATATAGGTAAATTACAGGTAAATTACATATATAGTCAATAATATTGTAAGAAAAGTTTCCAGTCAAGGCTTAGATGCGAGGACTTTGTCTTGCATAGATTTTCAAGACACCAGCCTCGTCACATGCCGTTAAGACGGAGAAGGAAGGAGACGTCATTCTGCACTCCTATTCAAAAGCCACATGGAAAAAACCTGAGGCATGCAGACATGGTTGGCCAGGCGGAATTTCCTGCACTAATTGTGATTCACTTTGGTAGACTGCTTCAATTCTCACACGTCAAGGACACTGGTTATTATCTCAATCACTGAGCTTCGTCGTCTTTGTCTGAAACTAATTATCATATATCCGATATTTAATAAAACATTGTTGGCGTTGTATTGCTGATTGAGGTAGTGTCATGTTGTAGGCTTGTGGAAGGCTGAGAGTAAGTTAATTATTGGCAACATGTGCTTAAACCAAATATTTGCTGATTTGGTCAACTACTCATGTACTGATTTTGTAATTTGGTCAACTGTATGATTTGTTCACGTCTTTAGACTGTGAGGAAAGACGTTGAGACGTGTTGACCAGACCACACACTAGAAGGTGAAGACGACGTTTCGGTCCGTCCTGGACCATTCTCAAGTCGCTTGTGACAATGGTCTGGTCAACACACTTCAGCCACGTTATTGTGACTCAACGTCTGCACGTTGAGACGTCTTTGTGCTGTACTATTTTGTTTCGTAACAAAGTGACGATCTCGCGAGATACAGAGCAACAACAACAACACAGCCCCCTCCTTCCCCTATAGGTGGGGATGGTGGGGAGGAGCAGACGGCCCAGTAAACATGAGAGGAATGTGTAGTGTTGGTGAGTCACGGAGAGGAACCCCGCGCGCTCCTCCGCCACCTGGGCCAGGCCCAACACCTTCACTCTCGCCTCTGTCACAACAGTTGATAGTCGGTTATATGTTGTCTAACACATCTCTTATCCTGTCCACGGAGGACAGAAGAAAATATACACGTGATAGCAATGTTCAACAAAAATATACGGCAACTTCTGTAAAAAAAAAAAATGATAATTTTCGACCCATCCATATATTTAGCGATATATAAAATGCAGATTTAAATTTGTTTTAATTTTGATATATTTTGGTAAAATATTTACCTGGTGGGTACATCATTTTTGGCACATTATAGTATACTTATGTACCTTGTCTCTGAGTAGCTTAGCCGGGCACTGATTTGGGTCACGGTGAGAAGCCTAATGTTGAAGTTGTAAAAGAGCTTCACTTAATGCATTCTCTTAGAAGACTGTTTGTGTTATTATAAGAACTCTGTGCTGAGTTGATTGTAGAGTTGGGCGAGGTGGGGAACTGGTACGAAGATGAACGTTACTTTGAACTAATGGCGTCTCTGGGATGGGGGTTGTGGTGAAATATCTGCTGATAAGGGTACGAAGTATTGATTGGCTGCCATGAGGTTTAATCAATATCGAAGCGTAAGAGGATGGACTAACGGTGGAGCCGTGTAAATGAGAGAGTTGGGGAGTAGTGTGACGGGTAGTGTGACCCACCGTAACCTGACACTGTCACACTGTGCACCAACACTGGTGGAGGGAAGCCTCACCTGTGTACACACACTGTGCACCAACACTGGTGGAGGGAAGCCTCACCTGTGTACACATACTGTGCACCAACACTGGTGGAGGGAAGCCTCACCTGTGTACACACACTGTGCACCAACACTGGTGGAGGGAAGCCTCACCTGTGTACACACACACTGTACACCATCACTGGTGTACAGTGTGAATTTACACTGTACACCAGTACAGTGTAAATTCAATTCTCCAAACGTAGAATTCGAATGTAGTAGAAGGCAATTTATTAGCTTTATTTCTTGATTTTGACTTTAGGCTTTGTAGGTTTGCAAGTATGAATGATTTTCCATATTGCGTGTCACTTCTGGTGGGTTTTTTGAGAGTTCTCCTCCCTCCCCATCCTGATCCAGGGTGTGCTGTTTTGGCAATGGTTCGTCCAGTTTTGGTGGTAGTGCTGGTGTTATGGAGTGTGGTAGTTTCTGTAGGGCTGATGGGGTGTATGTCTGCGCCTGATGGCCAGTTGTAGTCCAATCTTATGCATGTTGTCCTCCTTTTGGGAATGAGGACAAACCCCTGCAGTGTTTGTCTTCCTGTTCCTCTCTTTTATGTTTTTATTCTATTACTGAAAAACTTGTTAAGAACTCGTCTATCTTACTCTTCCCCCTTAAAAAAAAAAGGGCTTAGCACATGACATACGAATAAGGCTTATTTACTTTTGCATTATTCTTGGGAAGGGAAAAGATAGTTGGCTTTGAAAAGTAGGTTAAAATGATCAACGAGAATGTCTGTTTTATTAACAGCCTTAGTATCTAATTAGTACAGAGTTGTGGATATTTTACTTTAGTGAAATTACAAAAAGACAATGATTTCCAGACTAGGAATTATGGTTGCCTGGTTGATTCCAGTAATTACTCGACAAAACGCAGAAAACTGTGTTTTGTTGAATAACAAAAATACAACTTTTTCAACTCTGTTGAGTCATTCACAATTAAACAAGTACTAATATTTTCCGAGTAACTGAAAAGGCACAAGCACTGATATTATCAAATAAAACATGCTGACACACACATACTGATCCTAAGAAATAGGATGCAAAATCCCCCACGGTTATGGTATCATACATACTAGACGGGCTCACCATAGCCCGTGCTACTTGGAACTTTGTTCCAGGTAGCTAATCATTAACAGCAACAACATACATAATAATATTACAGGAAGTCACTGTGGAACCCTAAACACAATACTACATAACACCGGACTAGCTAACACATAAAAATATTCGTCACAAGAATTCTTTTCCCTTGGACGACATTTCATCAAATATTAGTTTATTATTCAGCTATATTCTGAATTGGAGGCCGGGCCATAAGGAGACATTGTTGACTATCACGTACTTGAACAATGGCTGTAATACAGCTATTATGTAACAAAGAAATGATAAGATCAGAGGTGGAGGAGGGTGAACTATTTCCCCTGCCAGAGGTCAGGCTGGTCTTGTAATTACTAGATCTAAAAGGCTGTTACTGGAGCGGCCCACAGGCCCACATAGCAGGTACAAAACTGTTGGTCCCCGCACTTCTGGCAGGAACTTATCTAATATCTAATTGTGTGTTCATGCAGGCGCGAGATTTAGTCATAGCAGTTTGTCCGTGTAACTAATGTATTTGTCTCTGGGTTGATTATACACCGAGAGATTGTTGTTGTTGTTATACAGCAAGTTGAGTGGTGTTGATTATAAGGTAACACGCGGTGTTATTATATGGCAACCGATTGGCTAGGATTATATGGCCACTAGTAGATGCTATTATTATCCATGATGGTTTTTCACAGATTGACCAACGTGATAATTGTGTAAAAAAAAAAAAAATTTTTGCCCTTAAGTTTAAAGAAAACGTGCGTAGCAAGATTTTAAGTTTTATTAGACTGACTTTAGAAGTGTGTTTAACAAGATTAATTTAACCTTAAATTGACACTAATGTAATCAATCTTAGCAGTGGAAATTAACCCTTAAAATAACGAAGATAAATGTGTCGGTGACAGGCGTATATAACTTTAATTTTTCTTACGTGTTTATAAATGCTTTGATGCTAGGCTGGCGATGCTACTCCAATATGGGTTTTACGCGTGTGGTGCGCAGGAGGCTTTAGTAGGCTATCCTGATGGATTTATTGTTTAGAGTTCTGGGGCCAGATGCACGAAGCAGTTACGCAAGTACTTACGAACGTGTACATCTTTCCTCAATCTTTGACGGCTTTGGTTACATTTATTAAACAGTTTACAAGCATGAAAACTTGACAATCAACTGTTGTTATTGTTATAAACAGCCTCCTGGTGCTTCGGAGCTCATTAACTGTTTAATAATTGTAAACAAAGCCGCCAAAGATTGAGAAAAGAATACAGGTTCGTAAGTGCTTGCGTAACTGCTTCGTGAATCTGGCCCCTGAAAACCGTTCTTATATTGTCATCTGCACTACTGTACTCAGCTACTACTGAGTGCTTGAAGGGGTTGAGCTTCAGCTCTTGGATCCCGCCTCTCAACCTTCAGTTAACTGGTGTAGCTGCTAGTTCCAAAACCCATTGAGTTGTTTAAAAGTGTATTTGAATCTGTGATGTAGTCTCCAATACTTTAGTCCCTAGTTCATTCTATTTATTGACTACGTTCACATTGGACAAGATCGTGCCTGTGGGTATTTGAGTATATAGTTTACACTTGATTCCCATTATTCGTGTCCTTCCAAGTCGAATAGCCTGCCCTTGTCTTCCCTTTCAATTCCCTCGAGTATTTTGTATATTCTGATCATGCATTCCCTGTTTCTTTTTTCCCTTTAGTGATGCGATGCTTTATTGTATTTAATCTATTCTTGAAACCTTCCTCTCAGCTCTTAAGATTAAATCAGGGGCGAGATTCACGAAGCGGTTACGCAAGTACTTAAGAACCTGGGGCCAGATTCACGAAGCAGTTACGCAAACACTTACGAACCTGTACATCTTTTATCAATCTTTGGCGGCTTTTTTACTATTATTAAACAGTTAATGAGCTTGGAAGCACCAGGAGGCTGTTTATAACAATAGTTGATTGGGAAGTTTTCATGCTTGTAAACTGTTTAATAAATGTAACCAAAGCCGTTAAAGATTGAGGAAAGATGTACACGTTCGTAAGTACTTCCGTAACTGCTTCGTGAATCTGGCTCCAGCCCTCTTGAAGTTCGTTATGTTTTCAGCTAGACGATGTACGGACTTCCTCCTTAAGTTGCACATTTCAGAATTAGTCACAACACATGTAGCAGACTAGTAAGTTCTGAAGGTCACACTGAGGGTTATGAAGGAAATCTTCAGGTCTATGTTGACCAATGTTACATAACCTTAGCAGCGGAGACTATTCAGATTGCGCGCGCGCGCGTGTGTGTATGGACAGGGCAGACTTCAGCTCCTGGGTCCGGCTCATTCAGTCTGCACAAGCAGTTCCCAGCACTTTTAATTTCCATTCATATCTGATTTCGTGTGTGTACTTACCGAGTTGTGCTTGCGGGGGTTGAGCTCTGGCTCTTTGGTCCCGCCTCTCGACGGTCAATCAACTAATGTACAGGTTCCTGAGCCTACTGGGCTCTATCATGTGTGTGTGTGCGTGCGTGCGTTTGTGTGTGTGTTTCATGCTTGCTGGAACATGAAAACAGCATTTAGAGGGAGGGAAGGGGATGAGGTATGATGAGTTAGCAGTGTGCGGCGGAGCGCTGGAGCATGGAGCATGATCACACCATTATGCTCAGAGCAACCAACGTCCCTCCCTAATGCTCTTCTAAACCAGGGGTCCGTACCGCAGATTATAACAGGCGGTGACCAGCAGACCTGTGTTTAGTCCCCTGGGCTGTGTCTGCTCTAGTACCCCTTGATGGTAGTCTATGTCTCTGTGTGTCTGTCTCTCTCTCTGTTTTTTTTTTTTCTCTCTCTCTCTCTCTCTCTGTTTTTCTCTCTCTCTCTGTTTTTCTCTCTCTCTGTTTTTCTCTCTCTCTCTCACCGCGGCTGGTGGTCATGCCAAAGCCTCCCGTATTTGCTGATCGTGTCATCTTCACATAATGGGTCGTAAAACTGACGTAAGTGTGTTCTGGAGCAATAATCACGTATGTTGAACTTGTTGCGACCACGAACATTAACTACCAGAGCCAGAATGCCTCGGACAACCTGCACCACAGCTTCCGAAACCTGTACATCTTTATCTCAATCAAGGCGGCTTGGTTTATATATATTAATCGGTGTTATGAGCCAAAGCGGCTCTCTGTCTCTCTCGCAGTGACATCGTGGTGACGATGGCTGCCCCCTCCCCCCCAATTGGGGTAGTGATGACAGCCCCCCACCACTGGGGTAGTGATGACAGGCCTCCACCACTGGGGTAGTGATGACAGCCCTCCACCACTGGGGTAGTAGTGATGACAGCCCCCCACCACTGGGGTAGTGATGACAGCCCCCCACCACTGGGGTAGTGATGACAGCCCCCCACCACTGGGGTAGTGATGACAGCCCCCCACCACTGGGGTAGTGATGACAGCCCCCCACCACTGGGGTAGTGATGACAGCCCCCCACCACTGGGGTAGTGATGACAGCCCCCCACCACTGGGGTAGTGATGACAGCCCCCCACCACTGGGGTAGTGATGACAGCCCCCCACCACTGGGGTAGTGATGACAGCCCCCCACCACTGGGGTAGTGATGACAGCCCCCCACCACTGGGGTAGTGATGACAGCCCCCCACCACTGGGGTAGTGATGACAGCCCCCCACCACTGGGGTAGTGATGACAGCCCCCCACCACTGGGGTAGTGATGACAGCCCCCCACCACTGGGGTAGTGATGACAGCCCCCCACCACTGGGGTAGTGATGACAGCCCCCCACCACTGGGGTAGTGATGACAGCCCCCACCACTGGGGTAGTGATGACAGCCCCCCACCACTGGGGTAGTGATGACAGCCCCCCACCACTGGGGTAGTGATGACAGCCCCCCACCACGGGTAGTGATGACAGCCCCCCACCACTGGGGTAGTGATGACAGCCCCCCACCACTGGGGTAGTGATGACAGCCCCCCACCACTGGGGTAGTGATGACAGCCCCCCACCACTGGGGTAGTGATGACAGCCCCCCACCACTGGGGTAGTGATGACAGCCCCCCACCACTGGGGTAGTGATGACAGCCCTCCACCACTGGGGTAGTGATGACAGCCCTCCACCACTGGGGTAGTGATGACAGCCCTCCACCACTGGGGTAGTGATGACAGCCCTCCACCACTGGGGTAGTGATGACAGCCCCCACCACTGGGGTAGTGATGACAGCCCTCCACCACTGGGGTAGTGATGACAGGCCTCCACCACTGGGGTAGTGATGACAGGCCTCCACCACTGGGGTAGTGATGACAGCCCTCCACCACTGGGGTAGTGATGACAGCTCTCCACCACTACTGACATGGGCTAGCCTACCACCTTGAGGTTACCTTGAGGTGCTTCCGGGGCTTAGCGTTCCCGCGGCCCGGTCGTCGACCAGGCCTCCTGGTCGTTTCACTAATGTTACCTTACATGGGAATCTGAGCTCTCACTTAATCTTGTATAAATACATCACCTTGTTTCAGTAACTGTAGGGGCAACGGGGGGAGGGGGGAGGGGTTTGACTGGGTGTCAAAATGGCGAGTGGAATCATGTGTGTATTAACAATTTTCTGCCTGCAGGATCGAGCTGTTAGCTCTTGGGCCCCGCCTTTTTAATAGTCGGTTGTCTAATGTATGGACTCAACCAATTTGTTTCTATTACTTCTAACACACACACACACACACACACACACACACACACACACACACACACACACACACACACACACACCCACCCACCCACACCCCGGGGTCACGGGTCTTCACCCCGGCAGCAGGTGAGGTCAGGTTCAACGGTCTCGTCTTAAGATTACTGGGTACGATATCATCATGTAGTGGGTAGTAATGATGGGACTAATACAACACTTGTGATACAATATAGGAGTGCAATGCACGCAACCGCCTCTTGACATTTGTGTAAGGAATCATTTCGAACCCTGTATGCCACATACAAGGCGGTATGCATACAAGTATGCCGCATAAAACCTATTAAATGTAGATATGATAGAGCCCAGTAGGCTCAGTAATCTGTACACCAGTTGATTGACAGTTGAGAGGCGGGACCAAAGAGCCAAAGCTCAACCCCCGCAAGTGGCAGAGATCTCACCTTGCTGGTGGTAATGGTTGTCTGCTGCAACCCGTCCTTGTAATAGCACGTCGCATTTTGACGTATACGCTACCTAAGGCCAAAAACTATCGTAATAGGAAATGGAAGCGGCTCGCAAAATTGTCATACTGTCCTGTTTTCTGTTTTGGGTCCTCTGGTAGGTTATTGATAAGGGCACCCTAGTACGACAGTTTCTTGGACGTTGTATGTACTCGCCTATTTGTGTGTGCAGGATCGAGCATTGACTCTTGGATCCCGCCTTTCGAGCATCGGATGTTTACAACAATGACTCCGGTCCTATTTCCCTATAATAATATGTGTGTATTCACCTAGTTGTGCTTGAACTCTGGCTCTTTCGGCCCGCCTCTCAACTGTCAATCAGCTGTTTCTACTACTACTATTTTTTGTCCACACCACACACACCCCAGGAAGCAGCCCCTGACAGTTGACTAACTTCCAGGTACCTATTTACTGCTATGTAAGAGGGGCATAGGGTGAAAGAAACTCTGCCCATTGTTTCTCGCCGGCGCCCGGGATAGAACCCGGGAGCACTGGATCACATTTGCAGCGTGCTGTCCGCTACCGGTGGGCGGTGTGTGTGCGGGAGAGGGGGGGGGGGCGCACAGTGCTTGTCAGTATAAGAAAAGTGAGATCTATTTGAGTCTATTCCATATGTTCTTTGAGTGTTTATCTTTCAACCCCTTCTACATAGAACTTCTGGTACTGCCTATTATTTTCTGTGAATTACAGTGGATTCAACTTTCTCTGGTCCTACAGTTAGCTATTTCGATTAAAAAGAGCCTGTTTTGTCTACCTTTGTTATTGTGCTCAGTATTTTATACGTTGAGATCATATCCCCCCCTCTAGTCTTTCTCCATTGTTAAGGTCAGGCCACATGACCCATCCTAGTACCTTAGATCCCTGGGTGAATGGGGGTCAACAGCCGTGTGTGGGGGAATGGTCAGAGTTATTGTGACTTGTTGTGGTAGGTGAACCAAGCATGGGATTGGCCAGTGCTGGGCTAGGATTCGTAAAGTATTTACCCAACTTCTTGCGAAACATGTACATCATACCTTAAATCATAATGGCTTTGTTTTATTAAGGAGTTTATGGGCTAGGAAACTTTACAACCCGATGTTATTGTTATAAAGAACCTCGTAGTGCTTCGGTGCTCATAAACGGTTTAATAAATGTAAATAAGGCCGGCAAAATAAAGGAAAAGATATTGAGGCTTCGTGAATAGTCGCGAAATGCTTAGTGTATCTTGGCTCTCCTGGTTATTCTATCTTATAAATGATGATATAGTCTCATCTCTCATCCTCCCTCCCTCCCCACTTCTTCCCTCCCCTCCTTCCCTTACCTCCCCCCCTCTCCTCCCCCTTCTCCCCTACCTCCTTCCCTTCCCTCCCCTACCCTACGTCCTTCCCTACCTCCCACCTCTCCCTCGTTCCACCCCCACCGGATGCGCCTGTCACCCCTACCTGCCATCTGTTGGCAAGCTGTTCCTTGCACAGTTTGTGGTTTACAATGTCACATATTCATATAACCAATTTGCTTTTGAGCAAGTGGTCAACAGCTTGCTGTATACTGTGGCAGATCTCCAACCCTGTGTATGGAGCACCATACATGAGAGTGTATGATGTATAAGGCCCACATCTGTGGTAGAAAATCCCCTGTGAAACCATTTTTCATTGTGACCCTTGAGTTGGTATTTTAAGATCTATCCTTACATCCCCCCCTTGTTCAAGGCTTCTCCTTCCAGTCTAAACGCAAGAGATGTGTCATATAGGAATTGTGAAGTCGGTGACGTAAGTGCGAGAGGTTGTTTACTCTGGGGGGGGGATATGGGAGGGTATGTTTACCGTGGGAAGGTAGGTGGGGGTGATGGGAGGGTGGAGACGACGACGGGAAGGAAGGTGGTGGTGAAGCGGCAGACTTTTGTAACCCACCAAATGTTTAGCGGATTGATTGACAAGATTCTCTTGTGACAGATTCTCTTGTTATTGCTACTGGTGAGGGGGGTGGGGGGGAGCGGGTATTGTGGAAGAGGCCTTCTGCTGGTATGGTAGTCCCCCCCCCCCAGGCTCAGAGCGGGTGGGTGTGTGAGGGGGGGGGGGAGAGAGACAGGTGTAGGGGATATACAACTGTCTCCACAGCAGCGTTGGCCAGGTGTGTGTTACTTGAGTAGTTGTAAGCAGTGTGTGTTGTAGTTGTAACAGACCATTTGTGTACGTTTCATCAATAGTTGGTGTAAGTACCATTTTTGTTGACCAGACCACACACTACAAGGTGAAGGGACGACGACGTTTCGGTCCGTCCTGGACCATTCTCAAGTCGATTTCGATTAAAAAGAGCCTGTTTTGTCCACCTTTGTTATTGTGCTCAGCATTTTATACGTTGCGATCATATCCCCCGCTAGTCTACCATTTTTTGGCCGACAGGATGGAGGAACGAGTCACATTGCTGTCTTTGGATTATACATTAAACCCACAGATTAGAAACGCGAGAAGGAAGCCAGGCTTGAGGTTAGGTCCACCATGATATCTGCTGGATCAGTGAGTCTGTTGCTGCTTCCGTTCTACAAGCCTGCACTCGTAACCATACCTACCCTGAAGATCTGACACAGCTAAAGTAAGACTGAACTAAGCAACAGGACCCGCGCAGGCAGATCCCTGAACAAATCTTACAATTTGCAAGTATTGTGCTAATTTAATTGATGGTTATTGCTTCAGGAAGTTCTTGAAATATAAGCCTATCACCACCGTCATACCTGGCCTATGTTGGCCATGTTTGTGGGTGATGGAATGGATGGAATTATCAAGGGAAAGCGTGTCACGACCCTTGAGACTAAATAATGTTCTTCTCCCCACAGTGTACAGAACCAATAAAAATCTGCCATGCCAATAGGTGTCTAGGGGTATAATTAATCTCTGTATAAAAACGGGAGAACAATATATTTTGCTAAGGGTAACAACTTAACAACCATTAAATAAATAGTAGCCAGAAATATTTATCAGCATGTAATACTATAGAATGCAAGTAATAAGAGACCTGAGCACTATCACCAGAATATGGAGTAAGCCATAAATACACTAAAATCGTCTATCCAGATAAACTAATATTTATATGGGCTTAAAATAAACAAAAACCAAGAACTTGGCTTAAACACAACTGCACTCGACCGCAGCCGCCACTCTACTGCCCAGGACGTGGTCCGCAGGCCCAACGTCGACTAACCGTCTACCCAAACACCAATTAACGTTCGCATGAACATTGTGAACATTCTATTTACAAAGGTCAGCCCTAAACTCCAACATTATTAACTAAGAGTTGTAATTACCGGTCTCACATTCCTTGAAATATTACGGCTACCACATATGGGAATAAATAAATATAAAACTATAGGCAATTGATTTGCCAACAATCACCCTGAACATTCCCAAATATTGTCAACCGCCCCCACGGCTAATTTCACGTGACATCCACCACCAAAACAAACCTTACACACACTACCCAGCTATCTATGTTATATATATATATATATATAATGTATATATATCTATATACACAAGCCATTACGACTATATAGCACTGGGAAAGAGGTCAGGATAAGGATTTCGGATGGGACGGGGGGAAAGGAATGGTGCCCCAACCACTTGTGGACGGTCGGGGATTGAACGCCGACCTGCATGAAGCGAGACCGTCGCTCTACCGTCCAGCCCAAGTGGGTTGTTTGAGGGTGAGTGAGCAGAAGTGTGGTGGTGAGGTGTGGTAGTGTGGTGACCTCCAGGCGGGACACCCACCTCAGAGACAACCTACAGGTTTTTATCCCAGCACAAGAGACCATCGCGGGTAATGGAGCTGGGCAGGAGGCGGAATGCCGGCTCTTTTTACAGCAGTGAAGCAGGAGCAAAGACGGAGGCCCAGGGGCGTAGCTGTGGCTGTGTTAGGGGGTGCGGCGGCGGTCTCTGCGGCGGCGCCCTCTGCGGCGGCGCCCTCTGCGGCGGCGCCCTCTGCGGCGGCGCCCTCTGCGGCGGCGCCCTCTGCGGCGGCGCCCTCTGCGGCGGCGGTCTCTGCGGATGGGTCCAACCACAGGGAGCTGGTGGCTGAGCGGACAGAACACTGGACGCGTGATCCTCTGGTCCCGGGTTCGATCCCAGGCGCCGGCGAGAAACAATGGGCAGAGTTTCTTTCACCCTGATGCCCCTGTTACCTAGCAGTAAAATAGGTATCTGGGAATTAGTCAGCTGTCACGGGCTGCTTCCTGGGGGTGGAGGCCTGGTCGAGGACCGGGCCGCGGGGACACTAAGCCCCGACATCATGTCAAGATAACGTGAAGAAGATAACGTCAACACCAGTGCCAACAAGGAGCTCTGGGTGCCCTCAGGGTGTGCCCCTGAAGTGACTCTTGACCCACACTTTTCAATGTTATGATGCACAAATTAATAAATTATAAATTATTAATTAATTTATAATTTATAAATTAATTATAAATTAATAATTAATATGCCAGCACCACTTGACGAAACTGCCGTCATTCGCTTTACAATTAATCCAATTATCGCAAGTACCCAAACTTGACTGCAAGAACTACTTGATTCCCTGCTATAAGCGCTCAATGTGGTCTCATTCTTTTCACAACAAACTGCAACATTTATTCCCACGATGCAACAGATGTGTGTCTAGCTTTCAAAGGCGGTGATCATAACATTGAAACCTATGAAGAACACAGATGCCTCGGATACTTGCAATGTCTATAGTGGCATTGTAAGCGACTTTGCACCACCGACCTAAAGATTTAAGCAAATTGTCGGCCAGTTATGCCCCTTGTGTGTAGTGGAAGTGTGTTGAGCAGTCTCGGGCCTCTGATGTTGATAGTTCTCTCTTGAACACTGTGAGGGGTCGGCCAGTTATGTCCCTTATGTGTAGTGGAAGCGTGTTGAACAGTCTCGGGCCTCTGATGTTGATAGTTCTCTCTTGAACACTGTGAGGGGTCGGCCAGTTATGTCCCTTATGTGAAGTAGAAGCGTGTTGAACAGTCTCGGGCCTCTGATGTTGATAGTTCTCTCTTGAACACTGTGAGGGGTCGGCCAGTTATGTCCCTTATGTGAAGTAGAAGCGTGTTGAACAGTCTCGGGCCTCTGATGTTGATAGTTCTCTGAGTACCTATTGCACCTGGATACCTTATAAAACATACCATCACACATAAATGTAACTCATTATCCTGCATTATCATGGATCAAAGCGCCTAAATTAGAATTTAACAGATTAAATTGAGCTAGGTACCCACATTGTCAAAACAATATTGCTCCAAACATTCAGGTCTGATTAAAGAAAAGCCCTCCGAAATCCCTCTGCCTTCCCTCCCTTCCTTCCTTCCTCTCTTCCCTTCCCTTCCCTTCCCTTCCCTTCCCTTCCCTTGTTTTCAGGGGGCGTCGTTGTTTACTGTTGTGCGCACAAGAGTGAGGCAGTTGAGTGGTTGCAGATGAAGGGTAAACGGCTGGTGGTAACGTTAGAGAGCATAAGTAATGATGTGGGGTGAGGCCTCTTGGCTGCCCCTGAGTCTTCGCAGCCCCATACACACCCTCCTCTTTTATCGCTAATTTACCCGCGAATTCTGGGCCCGTCGGCGGCGGCTGTGTTGCATCTTGTTGTTATGTGGTTGTGAAGGACGTTTGGGGGGATGAATCTTGCGGGGTGATTGGGCCGGGTGTGATGTGATGTTAAACTTGGTGTACCGTGACCTGCTGTCGCGTGGGAGATCTTGTGTACCGTGACCTGCGTCGTGTGGGAGGTCTTGTGTACCGTGACCTGCTGTCGCGTGGGAGGTCTTGTGTACCGTGACCTGCTGTCGTGTGGGAGGTCTTGTGTACCGTGACCTGCGTCGTGTGGGAGGTCTTGTGTACCGTGACCTGCGTCGTGTGGGAGATCTTGTGTACCGTGACCTGCTGTCGTGTGGGAGATCTTGTGTACCGTGACCTGCTGTCGTGTGGGAGATCTTGTGTACCGTGACCTGCTGTAACACGGGTTAGGGTTCCTCTCTCTTTGCTTCCTTCTTTCTACTCCCTCTACCCGTATTCTTACTTTTATTTCTAAACCAAGGGACTCCAAAACTTTTAACAAAGCCAACTCCACGCCACGTGGTCCTAAGACGATTGACCGACTTAGGATTCTACACCCAGTATGACGTGACCTAAGCTCTGAACAAAACCCTAGAGTCACCTCTGCTGCCACCACCAGACCAGTAATACAAGAGCAATGATCGAGGTCTGGATCGATCACGCTAATTAATCAACCTAGGGGCTTGATCCCCACTATAAACGATGACCTTGAGTGTGGAATAAATTACACGGTAATGATAATTCCGATTCGATGTTAGAATCGGCGCCCAATACAACTCTGCCTCGTGTGGACCACGTGACCAGGACAAGTTTACACATAACCAAATGGAAACAATAAAATGCAAATTAATAACAAATTTAATTTATTAAAAGAAAACTAAAACAAAATCTAAATGTGTTCACTCCCTATCACTTTAACACTCCCTACTTGACCTGAATGGCAAATGAGAAGACTATTTCTATACATAACCATAGCAACTATACCTTGGGCGACCAGCTAGATGTCTTGGGGAGAGGTAAGATGTTTGACCTCTCCCAGCTGCTCCCGTATTCACACTGCTTTGTCCTCGTCTGGCCTAGCCCAGACTAGAACCTTGTATCCTTCCGCCTAGTCAAAGTTCTACCCAGTTCCTAGCCAGGTTTAAGTTATAACAATTAACCTCTGTTGTACTTAATTGATCCAGACTGGTTGAATTATTTTACTGAATTGAATTACAAACATCTAACGGCAGAGTTGTTCCCGATCCCCAAAATGGTTAATTGAACTTTGAGAAATACTAGACATGTCAACCCTGCTGACCTATGACCGCCAGTCACTCCGCCTTAAAAGTTAGATCTGATTCGTGACGTCACTGATGGTGACTTAAACTCAATAATTAGAATACTCTTGATATTGTATCCAGTACTATTATACAATACAATTTTAATGCAAAATGAATAAAGGCTAATTTTCTCTAAATTACTGAATACTATAGGATGGTTCATTTACGCAGATATGAACAAAGCGTCGGTTATTTCCACCGCGAATTCCCCTGGGGGTCAGGTCACCATGCGGCTCAGCTTCCCATTCTCTTTTGTCGATAAACCACTCTGGATAATTCTTACAACAGCCTAGTTTGTTACAACCCCCCCGCACAAGCACTTAGTAAACCTTGTTAATTTGTTAAAATTCACGAGGTTTAGTATCCAAACCCACAATTCAACTCATGCCACAAACAAAAGCTAACCTAACTAATAAAATTTGACACATAATAGTCCAACATCATAATGAACATGTTCATATTTCATAAATTTCTCAGCTGTCAACTGACAGCAATCCTCCAATATCAGGAAACATACATCCTACCCTTACTGACATAGCTAAATAACATGTCCCTACTCTACCATCAAAAACTAGCTATTAAACTCTCTTGGCTCTTCACTAGCCAAGTCCATGTGTCCTCTAGAGCCGGCCACACCGTGCTCAAACAAACATTAAAGTTATATCATCAGACTGAACTTTCAGTCATCCGGGAGCGTACTACGGAACTATCAAGTTCACATCCGTGTACTAACCACTCCCCATCAATGTCAACCTTGACATGTTAAGGAACACACCTAACGTTTATTACATGTATCTAAAAATAAAAATTCCTATACTATATCACAGGTTACGGCTGACTGTACAGCCAAGTGTTCTCACTCACTAGAAGTGTCAATGTTTATATTGGTCCGCCTCTCATGTGTTCAAACATTCTGAAAAAAAAAATAGCACATAATTTTCCATAACCGTTTGTTCTGGGCTGAGACAATTACACAGGGGCTTCGATTTTGATTACTGACCAATTTATAGAGTAAAATTTTCATATATTATACCAGAATTATTTTAAATCTGTTTTTCAACATTTAAAAAGTATTGATTCTAAATCTCTTTTTCAACATTTAAACTAAAGTGTCCAGATGTTCTTTACACAGATGTTCAGAGCCAACTTTGTTGTTTGTATCAATTGTTCATATTGAGTAATCGAAAAAAAAAATCGATGCTGCTGGATGCTGAATGTAGTCGCTGACGATGACGGTGTCGATCTTGCTTCTTCTCATGTGTAGACATCAATACCTGGTCCTCTTGTACTCCCATCCGGTACTACTGAATGACGACAGAGTGTAGTAGAGCGGAGAGCCAAGTGACAGCTGTAGAATACTGTTACTTCGGCCATTAATCTTGCTCTCGACAGTCCACACGCCTTCATATCAATCACAGTTCACACGGCAGTCTTGATGTTAAACTTGACGGCGCAGATGACCACAGCAGAACAGGACTGGATGTACCAACGGTGTCTCTTAGCAGGAGTGTTGTCAGAAGGTCGTAGAGGCGGGTTGCTTGTTTGCAGAACAGGTGAATCTCGTCTTCCATCATTGCTCACGTCATCTCAGGCGTTTCTTGATGTCACCAGGTTACTAGGCCGTAAACACCAACTGTGCATACCCTCGTACCGCCGACTTTAGGCCAAAGGAGACAATTTTGCGACCTTCTATTGGCGAGTCCCGGTACTCTGTAGGGAAACCGTGCCTTCCACCTGTGACCGCCTTACTTCTGCTTTCTTGTTACTTCAGATGACGTAATCATTAATCTTCCGGCGAAATTCTTGAGTACTGCTACGTGCTTTCCATTTCTTGACCTCTCCTCCAACACTGCTGGAATGGCTGCAGTCTTGATGACGCAGCAGGTGGGTAGTGGTGATCTCGAGACAGCTACCCCGGCGTTGTATGGCACCTCCGGTGACTGCTATAATGTGGACAGCTCGCTGGCCCTGACAACCTCGTTAGTGACGTGAGGCGTCGGCCGGGTGACTCTTGGACAGTCACTCATCCCCAAAGTAACTGATGTATGGGTTACTGGGTCTAGTGGGGGGAGGGCTTTGTGTAACGTGCCTCCCCCCTCGGTCTTTACAGACAAGGGTTCACGTGTGGCTGGAACAACTGGGTCGGTGTACCAATCAGACCTGGGAACAGACAGACACAACACAGCGGAAGCATAGATATACTCTGGGTTTGGTGGAGGTGGAACCCCAGAGCACGGTAAAAGTTGCTACCTGAGTCAAGTATAGACATAGTACATCTCATTGCCTTTACAGGAAAATCTAATCAATACTAAATTATACTAACTAAGGAAGTTACTTTACTGTACAGCGCGAGATCTCGTCACCATAGGGTGGCGAGACTGCACCTGACTACTGATGAGCGATGACAGAGGGTCATCCTCATCTTCTGACTCGTCGGTGAAGCCATGAGTCAGCACTGCTGAGTCAGGAACTAGACCCGCTGAAGGCAGTTCTAATTCCTCTCTAGCATGATAATGTTTCAATTTATTCACGTGAATTGTCCTTTCCACCTGGTCCTCGAACACTCCTTTTATAACAAGATTAACCGGCCCCGCCCTTTTAATTACTCTATAGGGTCCTCGCCACCTCGGAGCTAGTTTCCTGCTCTGATTGGCGGGCGCAGCCTCATTCACTCTCAATACGAGGCTTCCTTCCTTCAACTCAAGAGGGCGCACTTTCTTGTCATAAAAATGAGCATACCGAGTCCGTGCCTTCTTGGACGCTTCAGCTGCAATATTCCATGCATTTCCCATTCTCTTTTGTCGATAAACCACTCTGGATAATTCTTACAACAGCCTAGTTTGTTACACTGCTGTCGTGTGGGAGATCTTGTGTACCGTGACCTGCTGTCGTGTGGGAGATCTTGTGTACCGTGACCTGCTGTCGTGTGGGAGATCTTGTGTACCGTGACCTGCGTCGTGTGGGAGATCTTGTGTACCGTGACCTGCTGTCGTGTGGGAGATCTTGTGTACCGTGACTTGCTGTCGTGTGGGAGATCTTGTGTACCGTGACCTGCTGTCGTGTGGGAGATCTTGTGTACCGTGACCTGCTGTCGCGTGGGAGATCTTGTGTACCGTGACCTGCGTCGTGTGGGAGATCTTGTGTACCGTGACCTGCTGTCGTGTGGGAGGTCTTGTGTACCGTGACCTGCTGTCGTGTGGGAGGTCTTGTGTACCGTGTCGAGGTACATCATTAATTAGTGTATTGTGTGAGTTTTGTTGCGGGTCGGGCAAGAGTAGACTGGGGCTCGGGCAAGAGTAGACTGGGGCTCGGGCAAGAGTAGACTGGGGGTCGGCCGACCTCTACCACAGTCCTCTCACTCCTCACATTCCTCTGCCCTCACTATCCTTCCCTCCCTGGCCTCTATCCTCGCACTACATCCTCACATTCTCTCTTCCTTCATGCCTTCCTCGTCCTTACATACCATCTCTTCCATCTCCATATCCGCACTTCCCTCTCACTTGTCTACCACCACATACACCCAAGGCATATGAAGGGTCTAGGCAAATGGGGGAGGGGGGGGACCTTCGACAAGCCGCCGGCTTCCTGTCCTCGTTGAGGCCACTAATGTTAGTGCCCTTGACGTAGCTTCAGGTAAATATACCCCCCCATCCTAAAATGTTAATGCTGGACCCCAAAAGCTGTGATACTGAATTAGCCTGAATAATAAGCTAGAAAATAGGAAATGAAACTAAAGAGCCTAATCTGTTCAAGCAATCCTTAGGCCTAATATACGCCATCATAAGTCTATTATAGTGCATTTGTGCTTTATTAGGCCTAGAAATATTTGTTTCGTTTTTAGCTTTTTTTCTCAGACAATAAAATTAATAGTACAAACGTGAACTTTTTGGAGTCCTTGGGGGGGGGGGGTATCTTTTATGAATAGTATCTATATTTCACAAGTGTGTGTATCGGTTGTCTTGAGAGCAGAGTCGTAGTATTTTTTTTTTTTTTTTTTTTTTTTTTTTTTAATTTCTCCCCGAGGGGCGAGTTTATTGGGCAGCGTCACTCATCCTGTGAGTGGACACACCGCCATAGTGACAGTATTGGGCAGCGCCACTCATCCTGTGAGTGGACACACCGCCATAGTGACAGTATTGGGCAGCGCCACTCATCCTGTGAGTGGACACACCGCCATAGTGACAGTATTGGGCAGCGTCACTCATCCTGTGAGTGGACACACCGCCATAGTGACAGTATTGGGCAGCGCCACTCATCCTGTGAGTGGACACACCGCCATAGTGACAGTATAGGGCAGCGCCACTCATCCTGTGAGTGGACACACCGCCATAGTGACAGTATTGGGCAGCGTCACTCATCCTGTGAGTGGATACACCGCCATAGTGACAGTATTGGGCAGCATCACTCATCCTGTGAGTGGACACACCGCCATAGTGACAGTATTGGGCAGCGCCACTCATCCTGTGAGTGGACACCGCCATAGTGACAGTATTGGGCAGCGTCTCTCATCCTGTGAGTGGACACACCGCCATAGTGACAGTATTGGGCAGCGTCACTCATCCTGTGAGTGGACACACCGCCATAGTGACAGTATTGGGCAGCGCCACTCATCCTGTGAGTGGACACACCGCCATAGTGACAGTATTGGGCAGCGCCACTCATCCTGTGAGTGGACACACCGCCATAGTGACAGTATTGGGCAGCGCCACTCATCCTGTGAGTGGACACACCGCCATAGCAGCATGTACAACACTCCCCAATAGGAAGAAAACCCGCTGGGTTGTTCATCCTGCCACTTGTACCCAGACACAGCTGGGTGTTGTCCTAGTATTCCCACCATTTCTTTATCAGCCGTGAAAGTTCCATCTCCCCGGCACAAGAACCCGATACAAGATGCCCCTTTTGTTCAAGACTTCGCGCGGGAGAAGAAATGTCACTGATGGCCTTTTACTCTCTCTGTCTACCGGGTTTTATACAATTCTTGCCGTTATAGTTGAGCCACTGTCTATTTGTCTACCTAGCCTTTATCCCCGACCGTCCAGGTGGTTAACGCCACGTTGAACCCAAAATTCCACCGACAGTAAAATGAATTAGAGCGCACCAGGTACAAGGCTGGTAGGCAGGTAATAGTGTTAAAAGGTATTCATAAGAGCATAAGAATAAAGGTAACTTCACAAGGCCTATTGGCCTATACGACGCAGCTCCTATTTATAACCGGTTTATATAAGCTATTTATAACAGCTCCTATATATATATATATATATATATATATATATATATATATATATATATATATATATATATATATATATATATATATATATATATATATATATATATATATATATATATATATATATATGTCGTACCTAGTAGCCAGAACTCACTTCTCAGCCTACTATGCATGGCCCAATTTGCCTAATAAGCCAAGTTTTACTGAATTAATATATTTTCTCTAATTTTTTTCTTATGAAATGATAAAACTACCCATTTCATTATGTATGAGGTCAATTTTTTTTTATTGGAGTTAAAATTAACGTAAATATATGACCGAACCTAACCAACCCTACCTAACCTAACCTAACCTATCTTTATAGGTTAGGTTAGGTTTGGTAGCCGAAAACGTTAGGTTAGGTTAGGTAGGTTAGGTAGTCGAAAAAACATTAATTCATGAAAACTAGGCTTATTAGGCAAATCGGGCCTTGCATAGTAGGTTGAGAAGTGAGTTCTGGCTACTAGGTACGACATATATATATATATATATAATATATAATATATTCAAATATATTTAATCAACACATTATGGGGAAGTCACTAACATAAATACTCGTACATTTTTAAGAGGTTTCTCAGACCGGATTTCAATGTGTGCGAGTCATTAACGAGCCATTGTCAGCAGCTGGTAAATAGGCAGATTAAACAGTAATGATACAGTGTCATCATGGGTGGTGTTGGTGGGAGGGAACAGCTGCTGGTAAAGTGTGTGTGTGGGGGACCCGCCTCCCATGCTCACTATCATCAGGTTAGGCCTATAGCAGGGCGGCGGAGTGGCTCCAGGTGATTAACGATGTGGTTGTTAGTGATAGTTCGTCACTGGCTACTGATACGGCCTCTAGCACGACTCTCTACACCAGAGTACCCCAGCATCCTTAACTCTCTTGTGTCCCCTCTCTTATTTGTCTGGCTCTTGTTCCCTGACTCTTGTCCCTCACGCTCTTTCATTTACTCCTGCCTAGTTATCTCTTGTTCGTAACTGTTTCAAAACACCACATGTGCCATTTTCAGCCGTTCTCCTCATTGTGTGCTGTGCTGCTGCTGCTGCTCCTCCTGCTGCTGCTCCTGCTGCTGCTGCTCCTGCTGCTGATCCAGCTGCTCCTGCTGTTCCTGCTGCTGCTGCTGCTACACTCTGCAGTTCACCTATGCATGTTCTGCTGCTGTCTTCGTATTCTTGCCTGGGTCTTCGATTATTTTCTGGGAGGTTGTATATGATCTTTTTCTATTAATGATGAGAGTACCAGTCATGTAGTTTGTGCATCTATTTGTATTCCCATCTTCTAGTTCTTCACAGTTTGCCCTTTTCTTCTCACTAGGAATGCCACTCCCTGTCTTCGTTTCCTGTCTTATTATTTGGTATGCCCCTGGAAACATTGTATGTGAGGTCATATCATTTATCGCGAGGTCCACGATTGCAATTATATCAGGATGTTTTTCATTGTATTATTTCCTCTGCTTTGTTTGCAACTCCATCAGCATTGGTGTACCTTATATTGAGGTGCTTCTTGGACACACTGTTCCCTGATTTATCAACACTCGCCTATTCTTACTACTGGTGTTAGGTTGCAAGTTGAAGATGGATGAAGTATTGTGTGGCATGAGAGATTGTTAGATAGGGAGAGTTCCCGTGGTGCAGTGGTAACGCACTCGCCCAGCGCTTCACGAGCGATTTGGCCTGGGTTCGAATCCTGGGAGGATTGACTGGGCGCAAATCCTTAACTATAGCCTCTATTCACCAAGCGGTGAATAGGTCGTTAAACGATTTGGCGGGCCGTATTCCGGGGAAAATTAGGATTAAAGACCTGCCTGAAACGCTGCGCGTACTAGTGGCTGTACAAGAATGTAACAACTTTTGTATATATGAATACAAAAACTCAAAAGAGGAATGGGATAATGTTTAGAGATGAATATAATGACTAAGAGGAGGCGAGAGATACCGCTGAAGGGTGTTGGGAGGTGGGTGTGGGTTGTGGGGTAGCCAGACATTGTACAGTGGAGAGGGGCAGAGAGAGGAGTTCCCAGTCAGAATGGGGCAGAGAGTGAGTGGCAGAGAGGAGGTGAGAGAGAGAAAGTGAGGGTAGTGAGGAAGTACTTGGCTATCTTGAGGTTCTTGAGATGATTTCGAGGCTTAGTGTCCCCGCGGCCCGGTCCTCGACCAGGCTTCCACCCCCCAGGAAGCAGCCCGTGACAGCTGACTAACTCCCAGGTACATATTTACTGCTAGGTAACAGGGCCATCAGGGTGAAAGAAACTCTGCCCATTGTTTCTCGCCGGCGCCCCGGATCGAACTCGGGACCACAGGATCACGCGTCCAGAGTCAGTGGAGTACCTGCCTCTGCCATCCACTTTTCTAAGAGGGGAGATACGAGGAAAACTTGGACAGGATGAACAACCCAGCGGGTTTTCTTCCTATTGGGGAGTGTTGTACATGCTGCTATGGCGGTGTGTCCACTCAAAAGATGAGTGGCGCTGCCCAATAAACTCGCCCCTCGGGGCAAAATTTAAATTTAAATTTAATTTGGAGACAGTGATGGGTGAGGACCTGAAGGTGTGTGTGGGAGGCTGGGTAGCAGAGTGGGGTTGATGGGGTGATGGAAAGTGGTGGGTAGAGGCAGTGGCACTGAGCGGTACAGTAGGTTATGGGGCAGAGGGGGGCTGAGGGCCACATGGCTAAAGAGAGGGTGTTTGTATGGGGTGAAAAGGGGTTGACAGGTTAAGGGGGAGCAGGAGTGGGGGGGGGGATTGGTAATGATAAATAGTGTTCCTGTATTTCAAAAGTAGAGTACAGCATGGTGTGGGTAGGTTGTACTCGCCTAATTGTACTTGCGGTGGGTTGAGCTTCGGCTCTTCGGTCCCGCCTGCCTCTCAACTGTCGATCAACTGGTCTACAGGTTCCCGAGCCTATTGGGCTCTTATCATATCTACACTTGAAACTGTGTATGGAGTCAACCTCCACCACATCACTGCCTAATGCATTCCATCTGTTAACTACTCTGACACTGAAAAAATCTTTCTAACTTTCCTGTGGTTCATTTGGGTACTCGGTTTTCACCTGCGTCCCCTTGTTCATGTACCACCCGTGTTAAATAGTTTCTTTATATAGCCTGTCGTTTCCTCTGAGAATTTTATAAATGGTGATCATGTCTCTCCTAACTCTCCTGTCTTTCAATGTTCGTGTTTCAATGTTTAATTCCAGTAGTCTTTCCTCGTAGCTCATACCTCTCAACTCAGGGACTGCCAGGTGGCATAAGTTTGAACTTTTTCTAACTTCGTTTTGTTTGACTATTGTCCAATTCCCAGCCGCATACCCCAGGATTAGTCTAACATATGATGTATACAAGACTTAAAATGATTCCTTACGCAAGTTTCAAAGTGCGTGCGTACCTGTGTGCGTACACTAGCCTCTTCCCCCCCCCCCCCTGCTTATTTACCATACCTTGAGGTGCTTCCGGGGCTTAGCGTCCCCGCGGCCCGGTCGTCGACCAGGCCTCCTAGTGCATACTCATGCCTGCAGGATCAAACTCTTAACTGCAGACGAGGAGTCACATTAACGTGGCTGAAATATGTTGACCAGACCACACACTAGAAAGTGAAGGGAAGACGACGTTTCTAATCGACTTGAGAATGGTCCAGGACGGACCGAAACGTCGTCGTCCCTTCACTTTCTAGTGTGTAGTTTGGTCAACAAACTCTTAACTCTTGTGTTTGTGCCCAACCTTGAGGTGCTTCCGGGGCTTAGTGTCCCCGCGGCCCGGTCGTCGACCAGGCCTCCTGTTTGCTGGACTGATCAACCAGGCTGTTGGACGCGGCTGCTCGCAGCCTCGTCCAAGAATAAAGTACATCCTGATGGCAGTCAGGCATGACAAGTGGCTGAACATTATACTGTCCCAATTGTACAAGTACCACGAAGGTTCACTAGGGTAAAAGTCATACATTTTGGGCTAGGTTTCCCACCTGAGGGAGCCGGTCGGCCGAGCGGACTTGTGATCCTGTTGTCCCGGGTTCGATCCCAAGCGCCGGCGAGAAACAATGGGCAGAGTTTTTCACCCTATGCCCCTGTTACCTAGCAGTAAAATAGGTACCTGGGTGTTAGTCAGCTGTCACGGGCTGCTTCCTGGGGGTGGAGGCCTGGTCGAGGACCAGACCGCGGGGACACTAAAGCCCCGAAATCATCTCAAGATAACCGAGATAACCACAGCATGGCATGGGAAGCACCCCTCTAAGCCTTGAGGTGCTCGATTACTAAGTCAGTGGAATAACATGGAGAGTGTGTAGCTCTGATACAATATATGAATGATTAGATATGATACAGATTAAGGCGGAGGAATTAGCAAATAAGATTAGTTCTGTATATAAATTATCGTATTAGTAACCAAATTCGAGTCGATAACTTGTGAGAAAGTCTTAAGTTTGATCCTAGTTTCATATTCATTCTCCCGGAGGAAATAGCCTGTATATAATACAGCAGTCTGTACATAATACAACAGGCTGTATATAATACAGTAGACTGTTCATAATACAGTAGCCTGTACTCAGCACAATAGTCTATTTGTATCCTGAAATATACTGGGTCCGGAGGTACCTGTTTTGATTGGCTATGGTCATGTTTGTATGGAAGGAAGTTATGTGTTGGAAAATGGGTGTAGGATTGATTTAAGTCATTTGTTATGTACCCCATACCCATCCCGTGGGCGGTGGTGGACCCCATACCCATCCCGTGGGCGGTGGTGGACCCCATACCCATCCCGTGGGCGGTGGTGGACCCCCATACCCATCCCGTGGGCGGTGGTGGACACCCATACCCATCCCGTGGGCGGTGGTGGACCCCATACCCATCCCGGTGTACAGGTATGGGGGTGGATATGCACCCCCATACCCCCATGGGTATGGGGGTGCATATGGTGCACCCCATACCCATCCCGTGGACGGTGGTGGACCCCATACCCATCCCGTGGACTGTAGTGCACCCCCATACCCATCCCGTGGGCGGTGGTGGACCCTCATACCCATGTGTGGGGGCTGGTGGAAAGTGTTACAGAGGCACATAATGGGTAACAGTGATGCTCGCTTGTGCTTTTGGCTCTGGCCTGGACATGATAGTTTCGTATCATAATAAACCAATCGGGGATTAGGCATTTGTACCGGCTTCCATGCTTGTGGTGGCGACGTGTGTCGTGGGGTCACTGAGACGTCACCAATCCTCGTCGATCGTAAACGGGTGACTTCTTGAGTTAAAAGCTCAAGATAACCTAAAGATAACCTCAAGCTCTTGTTGTCAGAGGCGGAAACCAACAGTCAGAAGAAGCCGTCTCGGTAGCCATCAATGGCTGCCGAGATGGCTACCGTTGTTGTTCAATATTCGCTACTTGGAACAAAAAGTTCCAAGTAGCACGGGCTATGGTGAGCCCGTGGATGGCTGCCTTTGCTGATGATTGTCTCCTTGTGTCCCTGGCCAGTCCCTCGTGGGATACATAAGAGCCCATTATGTAATAATCACTCCTGTAACGACTCGAGTTTCACATAAACGCCAGACACGCTTCATATATCCCATTGTTATAGATCTCAGGACACCACTCTTGGTGGATGTGCTTGAAGATGGAGACACGCCGGTTGATTGACAGTTGAGAGGCGGGACCAAAGAGCCAGAGCTCAACCCCCGCAAGTACTAGGTGAGCACACTGACACACAGTCTTGAAGATATCACCTCTCACCATTGTGTAAGGGGATAAGAAGCCCGGGAAAGTCAAGATAACCAACGTAAAGTTCAAATAAAAAAAGTCAAATATATCCACGGGCTCACCATAGGCCGTGCTACATGGACACTTCCTTCTCAGTAGGTAAATCTAAACCAACATCAAATATATCGCGGCGAATAAAGGCGACTTTCAGGTCAGACGACCGACAAATTTCAGTGAGAGTTTCATGGTTTCAGGTCATTTTTGGACGTTTTATTTTTATGATTCATGTGACGTTTTATCCGCCGGTAAATGGACTGAGAAGTGTAGGGCAGTTTTTGGTTTTAAAATGCGCGGGTAAACGGCAGGAGTGTTTAGTATAGAGACAGTGTTTACGACCATAGGGTCCCGGGCCTGTTGCCTAGTGCCATGAAGGGTTATGGGTTATAACCAACGACGTCTGGTAGGAGGGAGGTAGAGGAGAAGGTAGGCTAAATATAACAAGATATCGTAATATAACGTAATAACAAGAGGAGGAAGTTGTTACGTGTGGAAACCAAGAAGTGAAAGGGAGAAAGAAAAACAAAACGTAAGCATTACACTATGTAACACTATTTTTTGCGACCTTGTTATTGGGGCTTCATGTAAGTTTTAAGTTGCCTTCCCAAAGCTGTTTACTCTACGGGCTCACCATAGCCCGTGCTACTTGGAACTTTTTGTTCCAGGTAGCGAATCTTTAACAACAACAACAACAAGCTGCTGTTTAAGGCAGGGGTCAAAGCCAAGTTTGACGATTGATTGATGAAGATTAAGCCGCCACGAGAGGTTGCATGGGCATGAATTTCCCGGAGGTGGTATAGATGTTTGGAGTAAATGTGGCATTAGAGTGATTACCTCTTGAAGTGTGTCTGGGCCGTGAGGGTGACACGCTTGTTAAAGTGTGACGGTGGACAACATCTATCTTGTATAGTCTGGAAGCATAAGTGGTTAGAAAATAACATAACTCAAGGGAGGGGCAACAATTGTGTTACTGGAAAGAAAGAGTATTCCCATAGAGAGGAAGGCGGTATTCTCCCCCTCTAGTATAGAGAGGAAGACAGTATTCCTGCCGTCTTAGTAATAACAGACAGACTAGCCCTGTTGCATGGAGCAAGAGGACGTGTCCGTACTTAGGGAAAGGCTGGGGAAGGGAAGAGAGTCTTCACGTTAATAGAGGAAATGTACACCCATTGTCAAGATGGAGCCCCGCTTTGTTCACACCAAGTGGTTCTCAGGCCACACCATGGCTTTGTTTTCCTCTACTCGCCTAGTTGTGCTTGTGGGGGTTGAGCTCTGGCTCTTTGGTCCCGCCTCTCAACTGTCAATCAACTGGTGTACAGGTTCCTGAGCCTATTGGGCTCTATCATATCTACACTTGAAACTGTGTATGGAGTCAGCCTCCACCACATCACTGCCTAATGCATTCCATCCGTTAACTACCTGACACTGAAAAAATTCTTTCTAGCGTTCCTATGGCTCATTTGGGTACTCGGTTTCCACCTGTGTCCCCTTGTTCGTGTACCACCCGTGTTACAGTTTATCTACCCTGTCAATTACTGAGAATTTTGTAGGTAGTGATCATGTCTCCCCGAGCTCTCCTGTTTTCCAACGATGTCTGGTGCAATTCATTGTCTTTCCTCGTAACTCATGTCTCTCTAGTTCTGGGACTAGCCTAGTGGCATAGCTCTGAACTTTTTCCAGCTTCGTCTTGTGCTTGACAAGGTACGGGCTCCATGCTGGGGTCGCATACTCCAGGATTGGTCTTACATATGTGGTGTATAAGGTTCTGAATGATTCCTTACATAGGTTCCTGAAGGCTGTTCTGATGTTAGCCAGCCTCGCATATGCCGCAGACGTTATTATTTTGATGTGGGCTTCAGGAGACAGGTTTGGTGTGATATCAACTCCTAGATTTTTCTCTGTCCGTTTCGTGAAGGACTTCATCTCCCATTCTATATCCTGTGTCTGGCCTCATGTTTCCACTGCCCAGTTTCATTACCTTACATTTACTTGGGTTGAACTTTAGTAGCCATTAGTTGGACCATTCAGTCTGTCTAGGTCATCCTGTAGCCCCATACTATCTTACTGTCCTAATCCTTCTAACTCAATCCTGTGTGCGCGTGCGCGCGTGCGTATGCGAAGAGATGCGGTGTTTTAACATGCAATACTTCCTACATGTAAAATAAATGCAGAGGAAACAAGATAATAAGGCAAAGTTGGCTTGCGGGTCGTCAGAAGTAATAGCCTCTTTGATCAAGTCTTGACAAAATGATTTGGTTAAAAGGTCCGGGGGTTCCATCAGCAGACTCTGCTGGCAGCTATCAACCCATTAAAACCGCTAAGTGGAGTTCCTAAAACAGCCTGAGGTTCCCGATATCCCAACTGTGTACTGTTATCCTTATCCACCGTTACCTTCAACAGCACCAGGAATAATATATTGAAGCAGTGTAGTGGAAGTCGAACCTGTATCCCTGGATTCCCCAGAACACATGGGTTCGATCCCATTGTGCAGCCTTACATCACCGTCACAGATCCATCACATTGAATGATTTCCACAACTCTATCTTCCTGCAGGGTGGCGCTCCTAGAAGGAACAAGTACCATCTTCTGAGACGAGCCTTAGTCCAGTTTTTGTGGCGGAATCAAATTGCTATTTATTAACAATTTTGTGAGGCCGCGGAATTTAATGTTATTACTGTCTGGATTATAAGTGTGTGTGTGTGTGTGTGTGTGTGTGTGTGTGTGTGTGTGTGTGTGTGTGTGTGTGTGTGTGTGTGTGTGTGTGTGTGTAGGTAGAGACCGTGTGCTTGGTGTCGGCTTCAGATTGTCACCATGTGCGACACTGCTGACTGTCACCTCATGTGCTCCCTGGCACTGATTGTCAGAGAGGTTCCTGGTCTTGTGAGAGGTGTCTCTGGCGCGCTCTTCTCTCTTGCTATGGTGTACACTTATAAGTGTGTGTGTGTGTGTGTGTGTGTACTCATCTTTACTAGGTATGTATACCTAGGAGTACACTCCTCCTTCAGTGTTGTCAGTAGTGCAGGCACTCAACACCTGTCTGCAATATCTTCACTGCTATTACCAGTCATTAGTCTGCGCTCTTATTTTGACAGGCACTGTCGGTGAGTAGTCTGTACAGTTTGACAGGCACTGTCAGTTAGTATTCTGCACAGTTTGACAGGCACTGTCAGTGAGTATTCTGCACAGTTTGACAGGCACTGTCAATGAGTATTCTGTACAGTTTGACAGGCACTGTCAGTGAGTATTCTGCACAGTTTGACAGGCACTGTCAGTGAGTATTCTGTACAGTTTGACAGGCACTGTCAGTGAGTATTCTGCACAGTTTGACAGGCACTGTCAGTGAGTATTCTGTACAGTTTGACAGGCACTGTTAGTGAGTATTCTGTACAGTTTGACAGGCACTGTTAGTGAGTATTCTGTACAGTTTGACAGGCACTGTTAGTGAGTATTCTGTACAGTTTGACAGGCACTGTCAGTGAGTATTCTGCACAGTTTGACAGGCACTGTCAGTGAGTATTCTGCACAGTTTGACAGGCACTGTCAGTGAGTATTCTGCACAGTTTGACAGGCACTGTCAGTGAGTATTCTGCACAGTTTGACAGGCACTGTCAGTGAGTATTCTGCACAGTTTGACAGGCACTGTCAGTGAGTATTCTGCACAGTTTGACAGGCACTGTCAGTGAGTATTCTGCACAGTTTGACAGGCACTGTCAGTGAGTATTCTGCACAGTTTGACAGGCACTGTCAGTGAGTATTCTGCACAGTTTGACAGGCACTGTCAGTGAGTATTCTGCACAGTTTGACAGGCACTGTCAGTGAGTATTCTGCACAGTTTGACAGGCACTGTCAGTGAGTATTCTGCACAGTTTGACAGGCACTGTCAGTGAGTATTCTGCACAGTTTGACAGGCACTGTCAGTGAGTATTCTGCACAGTTTGACAGGCACTGTCAGTGAGTATTCTGCACAGTTTGACAGGCACTGTCAGTGAGTATTCTGCACAGTTTGACAGGCACTGTCAGTGAGTATTCTGCACAGTTTGACAGGCACTGTCAGTGAGTATTCTGCACAGTTTGACAGGCACTGTCGGTGAGTATTCTGCACAGTTTGACAGGCACTGTCGGTGAGTATTCTGCACAGTTTGACAGGCACTGTCGGTGAGTATTCTGCACAGTTTGACAGGCACTGTCGGTGAGTATTCTGCACAGTTTGACAGGCACTGTCAGTGAGTATTCTGTACAGTTTGGTTGACAATTTCCTATTATATAAATGACATTATTGCGAGTGTGTGATCATGTGTCCGTTAGCAGAGTGGAGAGTGACCAGTTGTGGGAGCCACGTGTGTGGGGGGACACCACCCCGCCCTGGGTGTGTTGTGGGAGCCACGTGTGTGGGGGGACACCACCCCGCCCTGGGTGTATTGTGGTAGCCACGTGTGTGTGGGGGACACCTCGCCCTGGGTGTGTTGTGGGAGCCACGTGTGTGTGGGGGACACCCCGTCCTGGGTGTGTTGTGGGAGCCACGTGTGTGTGGGGGACACCCCGTCCTCGGTGTGTTGTGGGAGCCACGTGTGTGTGGGGGACACCCCGTCCTGGGTGTGTTGTGGGAGCCACGTGTGTGGGGGACACCACCCCGCCCTGGGTGTGTTGTGGGAGCCACGTGTGTGTGGGGGGGACACCACCTCGCCCTGGGTGTGTTGTGGGAGCCACGTGTGTGTGGGGGACACCACCTCGCCCTGGGTGTGTTGTGGGAGCCACGTGTGTGTGGGGGACACCACCCCGCCCTGGGTGTGTTGTGGGAGCCACGTGTGTGGGGGGGACACCCCGCCCTGGGTGTGTTGTGGGAGCCACGTGTGTGGGGGGGACACCCCGCCCTGGGTGTGTTGTGGGAGCCACGTGTGTGGGGGGGACACCCCGCCCTGGGTGTGTTGTGGGAGCCAGGTGTGTGGGACACCCCGCCCTGAGTGTGTTGTGGGAGCCAGGTGTGTGGGACACCCCGCCCTGGGTGTGTTGTGGGAGCCAGGTGTGTGGGACACCCCGCCCTGGGTGTGTTGTGGGAGCCAGGTGTGTGGGACACCCCGCCCTGGGTGTGTTGTGGGAGCCAGGTGTGTGGGACACCCCGCCCTGGGTGTGTTGTGGGAGCCAGGTGTGTGGGACACCCCGCCCTGGGTGTGTTGTGGGAGCCAGGTGTGTGGGACACCCCGCCCTGGGTGTGTTGTGGGAGCCAGGTGTGTGGGACACCCCGCCCTGGCAGGTGTGTGAGTGGAAGGTCGATGGCCCTCGTCCCTTGTCTGTGTTGGTAACTGTGCTGGCCGAGACGTCTTAAGACTTCCGTGTAACTTACAAGATGTTTAATGTCTTAAGTCATCGCAACACTTCTCTTGCTGAGAGAATTTTAAGCTTAACTAAAATTCTGATAAGGACATGAGCTGGGAATTAAATTATATATAATTAATATGCATGCAAAATATACCACAATGAAGGGGAACTATGTTTATAATTATATATTCACTATAAACTATGTGACCCTACCAGGATTTGAACCTGGGCACCTAGGGTTCACGCCACTGGCTATCCAGTACTGTACTAATACCACTCTACCATCGAGTTAAATCGTTGGCAGTCTATTGTGGAGTGGTATTATTACGGGGTAGATAATTGGGGCACCACTGGTTGTCTAGGTTCGAATCCCCGCCGTCATTAGAACCGGGCCGTGGGGACATTGAGCCCTGAAATCATCGCGAGGTAATTTAGGTCTCCAGCATCTCTGTATTCATTGCCCTTAAAACGTTAATGTATCATTTTGTTTTTGTTAATACATTAGGTACATCTGCATTTGTGCAGCTACCCCTAGACTATATGTAGGGGAGTACAGTGTCAAAAAGCTTGCTTCGTGATGCTAAAAGTCCCCATCACACAGGATGGTTAGTCATACAGAGGCATGTGATAGGCAGTCTGCACTGGTAGACTCCGGATGCATTTTGAGGATATCAACACAAGAGTGAATAAGGTAGCAGTGGTAATACAAGTCCCCATCTCGCAGGATGGTTAGTCATGCAGAGCCATGTGTTTAATAGCCTGCACTGGCAAATTTTGGGTACACTGTGAGGATATCTTCAAGGATACGAGAGTGAATAAAGTAATTGCAAAGCTCCAGGTACCTCATGCCGACTGGTCTGAAAGGTCTAATAACTGGGCATTCAGTGATGTAGTAAATGTATCATCTTTTATGCCAAATATTATAGTCTATGGACTCGGGGCCGAACATTTCACGCCAAGACTTTACGAAGAAGGGGGTTTGGGGCCGTGTTCCCCTTCACAGGAGAGGGCACTGCGCCTACCCCCCCCCCCTCTTCCCCTCACTCTGACACTCCCGATAAAGTTAAATAGTCTTTAAATTTCAGTTTGACAGCAGGATGCTGTTTCTGCAAAGTTTTCTTATTAAGGCTACTCAATAGCTCCGTTGGTAGAGGTTCGGCCTCTCATGCCTGGGGTTCGCGGTTCGAGTCTCCATGAGCCCAGGTAAATGAAATGTTTATGGAATGTGTGGATGTCTATTTATATACCATAGCACGTAGAAAAATGCCCCCCCCCCCCTCCCCCCGGCGTCTAGTAAACTTGGATTGGTTGAACTCTTATGGTTGATGGTTTACACAGACCTTAGACAACCTAACAGCGGTTTACATGCACCTTAGACAACCCAACAGCGGTTTACACCCACCTTAGATAACCCAACAACGCCACGTGTGACGTAATCTCTTGCCAAACGTCTTCAGGGCGGTATTGCGCCCTGTGCTTTGTTCTCTGGTGTTTACACTGGACTGCTTGCCTTGCAAGCACCTCCATTGTTGGCTCTTTAATTAGAGATAAAGGCGTTTGACGAGTGACGCAAGCGAAGGTTAAGAAAGTGTGGGATTTTCATTTCAAGGCAGCCGGCAGGTGGTGTTGCTTGTGAGATCGGGGGTCAATACTAGCGTGACCTTAGGGCACTTGACCTGTCTCACACCTTTCTGTTTCTAAACCAATTTTATATTTTCGGGTTGAAGAATGTTAAAAGAAATAAACAACTCTCTGGTTGCTTTGGTAATATTTGCGGTGGAATGTTGTTTTGATTTTGACTCTAACTTGTGTGTATATACGGCTAGACAACTGCTGCTTGTTATTTATAGAGAAAAAAGATGTTTGGAAGTACTAGAGGAAAAGATGTTTGGAAGTACTAGAGGAAAAGATGTTTGGAAGTACTAGAGGAAAAGATGTTTGGAAGTACTAGAGGAAAAGATGTTTGGAAGTACTAGAGGAAAAGATGTTTGGAAGTACTAGAGGAAAAGATGTTTGGAAGTACTAGAGGAAAAGATGTTTGGAAGTACTAGAGGAAAAGATGTTTGGAAGTACTAGAGGAAAAGATGTTTGGAAGTGCATGATTGCTCCTCGGAAGACTTTTTGCTGTCATCTAATACTGAGAGAAGAGGAATTTCCTTTCTACCACCCACCACCTTTCCTCACCCCCCCCCCCCAAGGTCACCGTGGGAGGAGGTGGGTGTATGGTACAGCCAAGGTCACCGTGGGAGGAGGTGGGTGTATGGTACAGCCAGGGTCACCGTGGGAGTGTGCCTGGGTCCCGTGAGCACAAATTCTTCTTCGTGCCGCCCCCCCCCCCCCCACCCATGCCTCCTCCCATGGTTCAGTTCACTGGCCACAGAGTGCGAGAGTAGACGAACTCTTCCCTGCTGCGTCCAAGCACCTCACTAATGATACAATTAGATACTATTAGATATTTCCGGGAGGGACTTTGAGAGAGCCGCGTCGTTCACACACGCTTGTCTACCATCGTAAGACTAAGGTTTCTGTTGACCCTGAACGGGGCTCCACGCCCCCCCCCCTACCACCCTCTTTCCCCCCCTACCACCCCCTCCCCCCTACCTCTTTCCCCCCCCCCCTACCTCTTCCCCCCCC